>NC_134701.1:269451753-269666753 GCF_043290135.1 Rhipicephalus microplus | reverse complement strand
AGCCGTTAAGCTGGAAACCGGGTTTTGAGACTTCCGCCTTACTCTCTTTCCTTCTTGTCCTGGGCAAAAACGATAATCGCACAATGAAAGAGAACTAGCACTCCTCCTATCTTAGGTTGGTTCATACGGACATACAAAGTACATGGTTGCCTCTAGTTAAACAAATAACTACCACTTAGTAAAAAAAAAAAACAGCGGTGGCTCTTGGCTGTTTGCTAAATGATAAATGGTCCTGATGACAATGCTCAATGAGATTAGGACTATCAACCATATACATTCGTACTCTTACAGCGTCGCTGCCCGACGGTTTTCACAGCGCGTTACTGCATTTTTGTTGCTGTTGTTTGGTCACTTGCACCTGTCTTCACTGCCGTGTTGACTACGACTATACACCAACAGCTTTCCTACGCTTCACTACGGATGCCACAGCGCCTCTTCGAATGCTCCGTTGTTGGGCCGAAAAAAAGAATCGACCAGGTCGTCGCAGTCTGGGCGTTGGTCGCTGCCATGTTTACGAGACGGCGATATACGTTGTCGCGGCGTGTCGAGCCGCCAAAACAGCTTCCGCGCCAGCGGGAGGCAACGTTGCAGACCCTGCGCAGGCGCCACGTGCTCCCCACGTCTTCGTGAAGAGAATGGACCGTCCCGCTCCCTCGATCGCGTGCCTATAAAGCAGCAAAGGGCCGGCGACGCGCGCGACCCGTAAAATTGATTCGACTGCCTTTCCCTCGATCCGCAGGGCTTCTTCGCGGACGCAGCGGGCCGCGGGCTCGTCAATCTACAGACTCGCATGTCACCGCGGCGCAGAGAGCGGTACCATAAAAAAAGGGACACCTTACCTGCTCGCTATACCGTTGTCACCTGGATCGCTTTGAAATTGCCTCGCCAGGTCGTATATTTTGCGACCACATCGGGATCTGAGTACCGTACTGGGAGTAGCATTTACACAGGAACCAACAAGAAAGCGTAAAAGGCTGGTAAAACGAACGTAATGTTCAAGTTGGGTGGTATCAAAGTAGAGGCAATGAAAGAGCTGGTCTGTGTGAAAGATTTTGTAGTCCCGAAAGTGCTCGGATAGAAATAGCTCGACCTCTAGTTCCTTCCTTCTAAAAGCAGCATTAAAGCTAGAAATAGAGAGCTGTCGACTACAGCTGATGGAGGCAGCTGGTTGTATGACGATGCTGTCATGTGTCCGAGAGAGCACATGCGAGGGACGTGTAAACGAGGTCAGCTCTCGTAACGGCAGGTGTGCCGAAACTTAGGTGGCTAATGTCGTCAGTGCTGACACGTCACGTTAGGGCTTTATTAGGAGGGTAATGAAGGGCTGAGTTCTTATTCTGTATGCTCAGTGGAGCTTATTATACACTTAGTTTATGCTCAGTGTGTACGCTTAGCGCTCTACAGCACCTACGCGCCAAATAGTATAGGAGGTCACGTGAATATACCGAAGATGATATGTCGGCCCACACAATATAGTTTGAGAATAGACTAAAGATCTACATTAACGACCTAGACTTCAAAGCTTATATATACTGTCGTTGAAAAGGGGCCATAAACGTTTTCAAATGTCTCCAGAAAAGTGGAGAAATTCGAGAACATGCAGATTTATGAATTCATGCGAGGAGTTATCATAAATCGTACAGGCATAAAGCATGTTGCAGAACTGGTACGTATCCGTTAAAATATCCATGGATAAAAAAAGTGTCTTCTTTAAAGTTAGAGCTGCCATTTTAAATCCAAATTTTACATGATTCCTTGCACGAGTATAAGTATAAAAGTCCACCAGCACATCTGTGAGCAAGAACGTCACTCAGGGATCTAGGAAAACTCAACGCCAGCCTTCACATTGCCCGTGTGAGCAATATCTGCTGTAAGATCATCTGAAACCCCTCATGATTGTAAACTCATATGTCATGTAAAGTAATGCCAATAACAAAACTTTAAGAATGATCAGAAGCTTCATACACTCAAGCGACAACTGAAAATTTCATCATTGAGAGACGGCTTTCATCAAGAGAGAGAGAGAGAGAGAGAGAGAACACAAGGAGAATGGCAGGGCGGTTAACTAGGGCTTAGCCCCAGTAGGCTACCCTGCACTGGGAAAGGGAAGAAGAAAAGGAAAGTTATAGAGGAGGAGATAAAAGATCACTGAGTGGGCCGACGCGTAACAGTTCCCCCGTCAGAAACGATGAAACAGGCCGGTGTCTTTGAGAAAGTGCAACAGTGCTTTCGTTGCCTTTCGGAAATTGGATGGGCAGTGCCATGGTCCCAATACTTTCTCGACAGTGAAATCACTTCTGTCCAGTTGATTTAAAACACTGCGCAGGTGAAGCCTCTCGGTTGTGTATGCCGGGCAGTGACATAAGATGTGTTCAATAGTCTCATCGATGGCACAGTCGTTGCACTCCGCGCTGTCGGCCATTCTTATCTTAAATGAGTAGGCATTGGTGAATGCTACGCCCAGACGCTTTCATCAAGTTTCGCGTGCCGCTAATAGTAATGATGCTTTCTAGTCACTGCAAAATTTTCGATGGTGCCTCGTCGGCTGAGGTTGCATGTGCGTCAAACCCGCTTACGGCTTTCCGCAGTTAGCAAGCCGTGGCGTATGGACGTACACTGCGCAAATCTTAACCCTCGACATTTCCGTGATGACTGATTGTCCCCTTGAACGAACACACGGCGCAACGAAGGTGTCTGTCACCTTCGTTGTTAGCAGAGAGCTCGAAATACTACACTTGTCTGTCGAAATCGATAGCCACGGTTTTGATCTCTTTTACAACACGCGAAGTGCGGCAAAGTTAAACACTGTTTCCATTTGCACGTTCCTAGACGCGATGATACCACGAGGCTTACAGTTTCCACGTTCGCATTACGGACGCCACCGACCACACTTCATCATTGGTTATTTTCTTTTCAAGCCGGTGTTGCGTCCAGCCTACGCCTCTTGCAAGCCACTGCTTCCAGCAAAGCGTGGTACTGCTAAATACATTAAATAAAAAAATACCGCTATTTGTACAGCACCGCATTGCAGACCAGTTGAGTAAAAACTTGTCAAGAACGCGAGAGTTTAAAATGTGCTCGAATGAACAGCAACGCGAAAAGAAATAAAAGACGCACATCCACTCCGGTGCTGCTTCCGTACCCAAACAGACCGAATAGTTTGAATTGGCGTGTTTCTGTATAGCCCTCGCACGTTAGCGCCGTAAATCCTAAAGCGAAAACCTCTTTTCGCGTTTACTGTTTTTCATACTTCCCTTTCTTGTTATCGCTTTTACGTCACGACAAACAGGCCACACTAGAAATAGCACCTTTTCAGCAACGTTTCCGGGCCACCGAATAATAAACTAAAAAGGCTATCGACGGCCAGTTTGAAAACTGCGAGGTAAAAAGGGGGTCGAACGAGAAGGAAGGGGACGAGAAGGGGAAACTCGACGTAAAAACCCTAGAGGGGTGAAGTGGACGACGTAGTGGAAAGGGGTTGAGGCTAACATCGGCAACAGAACGTAATTTGAACACGCGCGCACGACACGGCAAACAGCTGCACTTACAGGCAGCGGGGGAAAAGCGACAGTGTTTCGCTGGCTGGCCACGTCAAACGTAGCTCACGCTTATGAACTCATAAAGATGAGCATTACGACAAGATCGGGCCCGTCGTAAAAAGGGGGGCGCGAATGGCATCCCGCTTCTGGAACGAGGGGAAGACTCCCACGTAGTCTGGGTTAAAAAGAAAGTGCTAACGGAGGAGAGAACCCGTGGAACGAACGGGTGACAACTTCCGTCAGATGCTATTGTAAGCGTTAGGCGTCTGCTTTTTGGGAGCGCAAAAGAGACCTTCGTATTGTGTAGCAGTAGCACTGGACCCATGTTTACGCGAAATGTCAATATAGAAGAAAGACGTGCAGTGGAAAGAGAGTGAAAAAAAAAAGATAGAAACCTCTCAATAGTGAAGCTGTAAGGGCGTAATTGCATGTGATGGAAGACTGAGGCACCTTGACGCCATTTGAATGATCATCATAATTATTTATTTTTATGTATTTATTTATTCACTCTACTCTCTGGTCACGTGACCTGTGTGACAGCTACTGTCACAGCCACTGCTACCACTATGACGGGGATGTCAATGGCACAGTGTAGACTAAGACAGCTGAGCTGTGAAAAGGAAGAAAAAAAAGTAGAACACTCAAGCTTCGCCTTCAAGAGTATACCTCGCGATAGAGCCTACGCTTGGGCACCGCCCTAAAAAAACGGTTAAAGAAATGAAAAAAAAATATGGGTAACTAGAAGAAAAAACAACAGTAATGACCAGTTCCCTTTTGAATATAAAGCTCACACGCACACATTTATGTCCAAGTTTTTTCTACCCACCTATGCGGACTGGCGCATCACTTCGTTCATAACTACGGAAAGCTTCCGCGTCCTCGACGAGTGTCTGAGCCGAAATACGTGGGAATATCGCGCAGATTCCGACGCATGTGCACTCCGTGACCGTAATGTTATGCAACACGTGGTGCTAGAGCGAAAGAACATGGGGACGAACAAACGTTACGTAAAGAATATGGAGTAGGTACAGTAGAATCGAGATGCGATATGTTTACTTTCCTAACTGCAGGACACTATGCAATAATCTTTGGCCAGATAATTTTCGATATCAAAAATTTTACAATGTGAATTGGAAGAGGAAAAAAAAAACAGGCCCATTTGAGAAGTAACTCACGCCACCTTCATTGGAATGTATGAACACGAGATACTTGATAACATCGCTTTGAGGCAGTTGTTTTGAAGCTTCTAGTCTGTCTTGTGATACAATACAGGAAGTACAGACGAGAGGTGGAAATACATTGTTTTTTGTAGTACTTATATACGACGTAGGGTCACACGATGTTAGCGTACACATGTAGTACAGGAGTAAAGCTCTACAATACATGAACGTAAGTTTCATGGAGGCAGTCAGTAGAGGGATACTCCAGCTGCAGGAGAAAAACGCGCCGGATGGCAAATCTAGTGCAAGCTATAACACGCTGAAAGCGCGACTCTTCATCCCAGAAAACGACGCATCAGGCGAGCGCGAAACTGCAAATTTCGCACGTGACGTACGGCGTCACATTCCCTTCTTCCCCGCGTGTTTCTCTACAGCAGCATATCGCCATCAGCTATGCGAAAATGCTGCCAGAAACGGGAGGAAGGACGGTCGGGGGCAGCTTTTAAAACATCACGAGTTGAAGGACCGTGCCGGTTCGATACTCTCTCGGCGGCCACCGGCCTAAGGCATGCTATTGCGGCGGCGGCATTAACCCAGATTTGGCGTCGTCTTCGTGTGCACGCAGTTTTCGACCCTCGACGAAGTCGCCGCGGGCCGCTCACGCAACACAGCGTCGGCGGCCGAAGCGGATTGCAGCGGGGAGTGGTCGGCGCCATTAGGGAAGCCGCCGCCGCGCTCATAAGCAGCGCGTTCGCCCCCACTACTACCGAAGAACGCAGAAAGGGCCCCCAGGAAGAAGAAGAATAATCGCACGTCGTCCTCCTCTCTTTCGCGAAAAGGCTCCCGTCACGCGCGTCCCTTCTGGTCGAGTTCACGTTTGGCGTTCTTTCACGTTCCTCGCGGGCTTCGGGCCGCTGTTCTTGTACAGAGCGGCCGCTTCGCTTCCGCGAGAGCGCATCGCCGGAAAAACATCGCCCATCCAAGCCCTTGCTCATGTTTGCGCGACTGTTGCTTGTTGTGATGCCCTTGCTGCGAGTGAGTCGCTGCTGTGGCGTTCTTATCCATGCGAGGATATGACACACACACACACACACACACACACACACACACACACACACACACACACACACACACACACACACACACACACACACACACACACACACACCACACACACACACACACACACACACACACACACGCACACACGCACACGCACACGCACACACACACACGCACACACGCGCACACACACACACACGCACACACGCACGCACGAGTCGTTTGTCGCTGCGACGTTTCATATTGCAAGCTCTCACCCTGCCGTTCAAGCGTGTCGCGGTGGTCATCAGATGTCCGCGTTATCGCTCTCGCCCCATTAATTCTCAAGTGCCAGTCATTTGTACATTCAGGAACCTGTCTTTTTTTTGTGTGTGCTGCGAGAGACATGGTTGCTCGATGGACGCAATGTGTAACCCTCTAATACGGGGAACCGAAATAAAGAAAGTACGAAATTACGTGTGCTGTAACAAATGACCACACGTTCGCTCATCCGTGCACACTACATGAAACACAAGACTTAAAAAGTGTGCATGGTGTCGTTATTGCCGAAAACGCGATTTTCGTCTTGATCTTATATTGCCCCGCATCTGTTCTGCTCTAATTTCTCCCTCACTCACACAGAACATCTGCACTACGTGCAGATGTTGCTTGGTTTTTGTGAGGGTGCACCTTATTCTAGGCTAGCATACATAGCACAAGCCTACAATTTGAGAAGCCCCTATTCCACTTAGGGATCACTGTAAGAAATATTCAGATTTCGAAGTTCCTGCTTGCATAGAAAATTATTTTTCTCTGGCTAAAGATAATGCGCAATGCTAGTGTGCCTTTTTATTATTTTCCTCTAATCAGATATGATGTTTCCACATTTTTTTTAGCAAATTACGGTGACAAGAAGCGTAAAACTTAGGGAACCGTGCATGGCATTTATGCTTTCTGTACCCGGCTTTCGTTCTGTGTAATTACGCTCAGGGTGTTTCCTGCTGTGCTTAATGTTGTCTTTGTTCAGTAGTTCTTTCTCGCGCTAGTTTTACATCATTTGACTATATATTTATTCAAATTTAGAGTATTCACGTCGTCGGTATGCAAACTACTTTTTAATGATAACGAATTTTTTTGAAGAAGAGAAAAGAGTTCTTTTTAGGAGACTACTGAACAGTCCGATTGACCATTGGTCTATATGAATCTTTTTACGTATTATACATTAACACATAAAAAGGTAGATGCAAGCCCATAGAGCATAATTTTAGAGCCTTGGATAAGTGATTTTCAACCGGCGTGTCACCTTTGTGGGCATGTCAGCAAAACCACCTCGTTAAGGCCAGCATCACAGGAGGTGCCTAAAACTGCTTTGTTCATTGAAGAGCCACATCAGTACTGCAACAAGTTTTCCCTGAGCGTTATTCAACACGAGTGATTTAGATGATTACTTTGGGAATTCAGACTGTACGCAAAGAGAGACGGCTTATAGAGGCGGCATTCCCGTAGGTCTATTACGCATCAAATGCGAAAACATCGCATTACACTTTCCGAGAGTTTGATATCGCTCTAGAAACCTAAACAATTATCTAGGTGTAGGTATCCGTTGATGAGAATAACATCTCATGCTCAAGCACGCCTTTCGTGTATGAAACTGAAATGCCTGAACGCGTCACGGCGGCAGTGCAGTTAGTGCGATAACCGTACTTTCACCACGGAAAAGCAGCGTCGCGTAAGAAGGAACGTGATGTCAAGTATTATGTGTAAGTGGTGCCGTGTACACGTGAACATCAATTAGGACGCGAAGCGCGCATTCGACCGATTGTTCCCGCTCTAAGCGACTTGAAGCGTCAGCATCTCAACTTCGCTTCACCAGCTTCGTGAGGTGAATCGCACAACTAGGGATACATTAGTAGTTCTTAGGGAAGGCGAGCCCTATACTCATATTTATTATCTACGGAGCCGCGTCCCGTTATTGATTGTCTGACGCGAGCCCTGTATGTCCCTGTCATTGCGCAGTGAGGTGAGACAGGACGGAGTATAGGAAGCTCATTTTTTATACGCCGGTTCATTGCTAAGCTCTAGGTCTCTGTTCAGTTCAAATATGTTGTCACACTCTTCGTGCACGTCCCCCGTATTTGCATATTTGCCAGTTTCTGCGTGACCCCCACGGAGCGAACTTTCCGTTTCTCGCTTTTGGTTCTAACCCTCTAAGACAAAAGAGAAAAAAAACCTTGCTGTGACCTAAACCTGAGAATCGTCCGAGGTCGAGGCGCTGGCGATTCTATTTCGAGAACGCGTGCGCGGCACGCATCTGTCAGGACTCGGGGGGGGGGGGGGGGGAGAGGAGGTTAGACAGTGCGGTGCTAGGACGGACGCGGGAAGTGGGGGTGACGAGGAACCGAAGCGCGTAAACGCCCCGAAAGGACAGAAAAAAACGGAGAGACGGCATAATAGTGCGCGAGAGATAGAGCGGAAGGTTTCCGGAGTACGTGAGCTTCTTCTATCGGCGACGCGCATTCGCCGCGAAATTCGCCGTGACAAGGACACCCGAGTAGGGGCCAATCGATCCAGAAAAAAAAAAAAAAAAAAACAGAAGTTCCTTCCCCGCTACTGCTTCTCGCACTTCTTTTAGGCTTTATCCTTCGCTTCTAGGCGGCTTCCAATATCAACGGGGCCGCCGTGTTTTATGGGGTCGTAAAGCAAGCAAAAACGGATGTCGGGTGCCATTTGCATCGACGCGCGCTCAACTATTACTTCGCCTTGTAGCGGTGAAAACGACACGGGACGGAAGCGCGCCACGCGGATATGTCGAGGCTTACGGACATCGCTCTTATTATTGGCTCGTTCGGCAAAACGTTGTGCAGGTGACACCGGCTTTTTCATTTGAAGGCAGTTTCTTGTTGTTGCGTTGAAGGAACTCCCTTCGTCTGCGTATCGCTTTCGAAGCGCCACCTGTGGGACATGGACCAGTGAATCAAGTGAGCGAATTCCTTTAAATGCGAAAGACGAACTTCGAGGGGAATTTTTTAAATCGGAGACGCGGAGCACTGTACACGATTGCCTTCAGTCATATACACGCGGTGTCTCCCATGGGAAAAATTTGACCTTGACGTATAAACGAAGAAAATTAACATTTTAAAGAAAAAGCGACCCGACGGTTTGTAGGGCGGAGCTTGGTGTAAGTCTCGTGACAAAGAGACTTTTGAGCTTAGCTAGTGTCGTTTCACTCGGTTTAGAAATTAAAATCTCAACAAGAACTTACTTCCTATTCGGTAATAATTTTATCTTTTGTTTAACTGCTGGAGACTATGACTATCGTCCCAGACGTTACGTTAGTGAATTATGCATGCAAAGTTTGCATTGTAGTCCTCCTCTTTTACTTCGTGACAGATGCTTGATATAACTGGCTAATTAATTATTTAGTAAATTATTAGTTACCAACTTCAATATCACTGCTTTGAGAAACACTGTGCTGAAATGCTCGAAATCTTCTATCTTTTTTTGTCACCCAGAGATAATGAATGCACAACTATAGCCTAGCGTAAAATCATTTGTACAACCCAATTTCCTAAAGGTGTTGGAACATTAAACCCTGGTTCATCCACTGAACGCAGCAGCTACTTCGCCGAAGCAGAATCGCGAATTGGACGAGTTGGTGGATGTTCATCGTGGAATATTTTACAGCGCAACGGGTTAGATACGCAGAGAGAAGGGACGCAGCGCTGGACTCTCAACTGAAATTTATTTGGAAAAAGAAAGGACATACATAGGAGACAATGAGTCATCAAAACTGTGCGCATGGGCACATGTGTTACAGCACAACACGCTTCATGTCTTGTCAAACAGGAAGTTATACTCTTCATCTTGAACAGTGATAGATGGATGACTTATGCACTTGTTATTGGCTTGCATCCAGCAATAACAATTATTAAATCTCAAATTAATTCGAATTTCCGGAAAGAAATGAAATCAAATGAAATAAAACTGATTGAAAAAATAATTGTAACATTATTACATCTCCAATTCAATTTCTAACAATAGTTATTATTCCTTAATTATATCCGTTTACTCTTTATTATTAAATTATTAAACAACAAGACACTAAGCCTAATCCATCTCAGCCTAAAATTAACATACATGCGTTTGGCATTAAAATAATAATAATATTGGGAAAATAAAAAGTAAAATTATTCAGCAAAAAGATGTTTTATTTTTATCTATTATCATATACCTTAATCTATATCATAATACTATTCTTGAAATTAACGAAACAGTAAAAAACATACAGCTTATTCAATCTAACAAAATATAAAATTTATATTCATGACCTAAAATTGTTATTAAAGTATAGTCAATAATAATAGGTGTATTATTATATAGTAAAAATAAAGACAAATTAAAAATAATATGGAAAGTATCATAAGTACTATAGCTCAATTGATAAAAATAGTTTAATAAAATTTTCATCTCTAAAATCACAATTTATATATTTTTTAACTAACTAAACTTTTTATAAGCATTAAAAAAATTAAACTTTATAAATCATAATGATATAGGAAGAATATGTAAAAATAATAAGTAATATTCCCGAATAAAAATTATATTTCTTCTATAAATTGCTCATCTTTGGCCATGATTGATGTATCTATATATAAATATAGAATAACATGGTCGTAAGAAAATTAGCATTATTATAAAATTATATTAACATTCCAAATTTTATTACTCACAAACGTAAAAATATTTATCCAAGTAAATTTATTGTTATAGGGGCTGATATATTAACAATTCTAAATAAAAATCTTCATAAAGTTAAATTTCGAAAAATTAATTTGTTCCTTTAATGAAAAAAATATTTCAGCATAAAATTGTTCATAAATTAAACTACTTAGACAAAAAAGTCCTGAACTACACAATCCCTGGCCAATTCTTCTTATTATTATTAGTAATATTCCATATGAACCATATAAATAAAATGTTAAACAGCCTCTCAAAGCAATTCCCATATGTGATACAGAAGCTTAGAGTATGTAATTAAAGATTTATTATCAATTTGAAATAAACAATAAATTCCAACTACGACTGCTCCTCACAAAGAAACTACAATAAATGTTAATGTTAAATATTTAAATGAAAAATAGTTTAAATCGATATAGTTCATAAAATCCTAATTTTAATAAAACTCCAGCTAGAATTATAGAACCTGTAATTGGGGCTTCTATACATGTGCTTTAGATAATCATAAATGAAATAAAAATATAGGAGTTTTTGCTACAAAGCTTGAAATTATTTATAAAAAGGCAATCTTATTTGCCCATATAATCATTCATACAAATAAATAATAAAGATTTCTTTCTAATATTAACCCTAATAAGAGTAATGAGCCAAAATTTGTATATAATATTATATAAAACCCACCTTGCACTTGTTCAGGTTGTCATCGTCATTCTATAATTATTAAAACAATAGGGAATAAAACCACTTAAAAATAAATCAAATATTATTAAATTCTTATTGAAAAGCAAGAAATATTAAATTCAATATAGTTAAAACATAAAAATAAAATTTTATTTGGAAAAAATATAGTTAATCGCATTGCCATAATGATTAAAAAAGTAATTTAAATGGTTAAATTAATTATTCTAGAACCTATATAATAAAAATAAAAATGATTAATTAAGTCAATATTATTCATTAGGTCTTTAATTACTAACAAAAGTGCTAAAATATTAAATAAATAATAATTTGGTAAGAATTTATAAAAATAGTTAATATAAAATTAAAATTTTTGGAATATATATTAACATTTATTTAGGGTTTTATCTTTATTATTTCATTTACCTAATAAAACCCTATTATTACTAATAACCTTAATCACAAACCAGCTTCACAACAATTCGAATTAAAAAAGCAAAGATGCCTAAAATATTAAATATACAAAAGTAAATACAAAGCATCAATAATAGGCTTATATAAACAAATTTAATGCTTAAAAAGGTTAATGATAAATAGCAAGAAATAATAAAAATAAAAACTCCTATCAAATATAATATAGTTACCAAAAATGACATGAGGTATGTTAAAATAATTTAATTTAGAAGTGCTGATTTTGTAAATCAAGTTTAGTTTTCCTCTATCATCAGAAAAGACATCATCTCAACAAATCTCCCAAATTTGTATACTAGTAATATATTATTTTCAGAAATTAAAATTATTATATTCTCATCAATTATTTGCGCTTCCTTTTTTCATGCAGCCATATTGTTATTGTCTTTAATTTTATTAACAATATTTTTGTCAATAATTTCTAATATTCTTATCAATTTTCTATTATAACTATGATAATATTTTTGATTATTTTAGGAGGAATATTATTTACTTTTATATACATAGTTAGATTACGTCCCAATAAAATATAGGATTTAATAAAAAAATAAGACTCACTTTTGCATTTATAGTATTAACAGTTTCAAATAAAATATTTATATTAAAATTTGATTTAGTTTATGTTAACAAAATTTACTTGGTAATCTTTTTGATATAATTATTGTAATAATAATTTTTCTTGCTTTATTAAAATTATTATTGCAAAAATTTCAAATTGAAATAGTACTCCTAATAAAATAAGTATTTGAGCTTATGTAAAAATTAATAAATTCATTGAATAATTTACCTACTACTTCTAACATTTCATTTATATGAAAGTTTGGCTCATTATTATGAATTTGTTTGTCAACTCAAAATAATACTGGGATATTTCTATCAATAAATTTTTCAAGAAATGACTCTACTGCTTTTTCTATAATTTCCCGTATCCAGCAAGACGTTATTTACAGATGGCTAATCCGCTCAATTCATGCTAATTGCGGCTGCGAATACGTAGGCTAAACAGGCCGGTGCAGTAACGTGCGCTTGTGAGAGCATGAGCTGACACTATCAGGTGCTGCAATCACGTCTCATTTGGCAGCACATTGTAGATCATGCGGATGTGTGCCCTAATTGCAGAAAGCTTCCATCAAATATAGACATGTGGAGGCGTGAGATAGCCGAAGCTTTTTTCATTAAATTCAATAACAAGCGCATGAGTCATGCATTTATCACTATTCAAAATGAAGAATATAACTTCCTGTTAGACAAGAAACGATCCGTGCTGTGCTGTAACACATGCGCACATGCGTACAGTTTTGATGACTCATTGTGTTTTATATATGTCTTTATCTTTTTCCCAATAAATTTCAGTTTAGAGTTCAGCGCTGTGTCCCTTCGCTGTCCGTATCTAACGCGTTGCGCTGTGAAATATTCCACGATGAGCTACTTCGCCGTTTCGGCTTATATAATATTCATTCCGAATGTGCATTGGTTCCTGCAGCTTAGTGATTAACATCATTTAAGTGTAGGATATTGTATTGTCAGTACCGAAGAATGCGTGCCAATATCGAGTTGCAGTCCTCTCTCCACCTTTTTATGAATTTTTAGAATTTCTTTCATTTTGAATGCGGAGTCGTCCCCATTACGTAAACGGGGTCCCACGCTATGTTATAAAACTGCTTTCGCACATCCATTCGCACAAAAGAGGGGGCAATCCCGTCTGAGTCGGAATGTTACATTACATCACATTCAACGAACTCAATCTACTTCTACTTAAAGAATAGCTGTACTCCTTCATAACCGGTTGTTGTGCACGGGCTAACTGCTCATCCTGCTACGTAGTATAGAGCAGACCACTTATTCTTCTTTTGTTTTTGTTTAAACGAAAGCTAAAAAATATCAAACGATGCTGGATATACTGAGCTCAATGCGGCAACATCAAAAGCCACACCGGCCATTCGCATCCTCGCCTACGACGTTCGTGAGCAAACGCAGCTGATGGCGAACTCTCTCCCGAGCTTTAAGGCGTACAATGAACGATGCCTCACACGTGTTGCCGCTTTCGGAGCCTTAATGGCCCTTTCGTCCACGGCCGTGCTGTCCTTGATGATTTCACCGTTCGCGTTGCAAGATTGTTGCGAAACACGCGACGTAACAGTTTTTATGTTCCACGTGTCAGTCACCTTCGTGCTCGACGCTTTCGTTCTTCGACTCGACTTCTCGATTTAAATCTCTTAAAAAAAGGGGAAAAAAGAGAGGGAGAGAATATTAGGAACGAAGTAAAAAGAGGCTGGGTACGACCTCTGCGAGTTCGCATCTCCCTACGCTTTTGCGGAGCTTTCGAGCGTTCACCTCAAGGCGAAGGAACTTCG
The DNA here is from genome assembly GCF_043290135.1 of Rhipicephalus microplus. Lineage (NCBI taxonomy): Eukaryota > Metazoa > Arthropoda > Arachnida > Ixodida > Ixodidae > Rhipicephalus > Rhipicephalus microplus. The sequence goes on along the minus strand of NC_134701.1, from coordinate 269,652,773 downwards.
ACAGAAGAAGAGAGAAATCAACTCGGAACAAGAAATACAAAGAAATATACGTCATGTAAGAGAGATCACGTATCATTGCGTCATCGGAGCAGAGCCTGTATTAAGTTACGCGGAAACTCCTAGCTCAGCCTTTATTGGCGCTCAGGACATGTATCATCATGACATGGCGTTTCCAAGAGTATAAACGCGTAGAGCTTTCGCTCCACTTCTCTTCCTCTTCGTGTTCCTGTCCCCACCACGCACAATTTCCCGCCTTTCCCGCCTCGACAATGATGATGGGGATGCTGCTTGAATGATTGACATATATCCACTCAGGGGTATCGGCCAAGAGTCGGACAGATCATCATTAATATTATTCATTATTAATATTTTATTATTTATTTTTTAATTATTTTTATTTATCATATATCATTATTATTATTATATTTTTAAGTGCTAACAAAGATTACAGATGTAATTGTAATGAAGCGTTAATTATAGTGCGTCCTAGTTTTACTTTAAACGTTTTGCGTAACCTAACGGTTAACGAGTACCTTTTTACAAGGTTTGCATAGTGTAGAATTATTAGCGAGTGATTGAACAAGTAGATCTATCTGAGCCGCATGCGAACGTTTTGACAGCACTGAATGTATTCCTGTCCGAGTGTCCCAGCACAGAGGCCCCGAAAGATAACAAAACGGCCGATCTAACTGGTAGACCGAGTTGCCGCAATATCATTTTGATATAGTACGTTTTCTGTGCGAGGAAAATTGTCGGCAGCACAGCGAGAAATGTTCGATAGTTTTGTCTTCGTTGCAAAAGGAGCGAGAACGAGAGACCGCCACACCCGCTCTGTGCATGTAAAAATTAAGATTTGCGAATCTACATCGCCGATTTGTAATTAGGACGTCTGTTCGTCTTGTTTCACGCCATTTCCTGCTCCAAGAAAACTGAAGGAGCAGAAAGCTCGGTGATGAAGCGATACTTCAAGTAAGCACCGACAAAGGATCCTTTCTGAATCTTGCCGCTGCGACAAACACCGTAACTATAAGGAGAAGAATAGCTGGACATGCCGGAGAAGCCTTCGCCTGAGTGTTCGCAACTTCATTGAGTACTATTTTTTTTGTGACCCGGCACCGAAATTAATCGGAGATTACGCAAATTATGAGGAACAAGGAACCACGATAAACGTATAGTATGGAATTCCGTTGAAGTAGTTAAAGCAGGACTCTACAAATTCATTTGATTTTCGCTAGTTTACTAACTTCATCCCCCTTCATACCTCCACAGCACCTTCAGCATGCTAACAGCTATCTTTACACGCCCAGACCATATGTTCAAGATAAAACACAAATATTGCTTTTAATTGATTAACCTTAAATTTTTTATTTTCCGAAAAATAGCCGCATAGAATCGGCATGTGTAACAATGTGGGATGGCATGGCATGTGTAACAATGTGGGATGGCATTCCATGCCATCCCACACTGTTGCACATGCCAATTCATTGTCACATTGTTACATACCTAGGCCGGTTTCACATTTAAGAAACTTTCACGCAACAATTTCGAGTAAACATTCAATATGTACTCTTTCAACGTTTCTTTATATCTTGTCAAGCGTACATTTTCCCCTGTTCTGGTGGTCTTTTAACGATCAGCATTCCCATTCTGAGGACTTATTCATATAACTTATTGATTTGACAATTGTAAACGTGTCATTTCTGATGAAGACTTCGTTTTACACCATTTTTTGTGTACTCTATTTCTCAATGCCCTAATTTATGTTTTATTAGTAAACTTTCTACCCCCTTCAAATTGCCCCGCCGCGGTAGTCCAGTGGCTTAAGGCGCGTTTGCACTAGAGAGACACGACAGCGATTTTTGTTTGCGGGCTCTCTTTAGGAGTGTCTTTTCTCTTGTCGACGGACTCGGCCTATGTACACTGCAAAGACACAAGCAGTCCACCGGTGGTCTCTCGAAGGTCTTTCGTTAGCCAATTCTGCAGTCACATTGGGGGCACACGCAGCGACACCGACTTAAACTTGCACATCTGCACCTCATTTTTAGCCATGCTCCCTGCTCTGCCATTGTCCCTCTCGGGCTATGCCACGCAGTCCTTGCCGTAATCTATGGTAACGAGGGACGGGGTTGGGCATACACAATAGGGCAGCGAAGAAAAGACTCCCGTTGGGTGCCCGAGCGGCCTATTCAGACGCCGCGGAAGCCTCGGAGAGGGCATTGCTAACTCCCCCCCGAGATTGCCCACTTCGTGGTCGTTTGAAGCAAAGACATGGGCGAATTTTCGCTCAGCCGCCGATCTCCCGAAGACACGCTGACGACAGGTCTGCGGATGCGTTTTGCTGGAGTTTTCGGTCTCATCATGTTACTCTACGATGAAATGCTGTCCTTTAAGGCGTAGTCGGCGTCGTCGGCCCAGTGTGACCATAGGGTCTGGCGACTTCGTCAGCGGGCGACTTGTCGACTGATGGTTTGCGTCTGCCTCGTGTTTTCGTCGGGGGTCATGTCAGTGTCGTGTCACTCTAGTGTAAACGCGCCTTAAGGTACTCAGCTCCTGACCAGCAGGCCGCGGAGTCAAATCCCGGCTGCAGCGACTGCATTTTTGATGGAGGCGAAAATGCTGTAGGCCTGTGTGCTCAGATTTGGGTGCTCGGTGAAGAAGCCCAGGTGATCGAAATTTCCGGAGCCTTCCACTACGGCGTCTCTCATAATTATATGATCGTTTGGGGATGGTAAGCCGCACATAATAATCAATTACTTCCTTTAAATTTGTTTTATTTGCGAATCAAATTCAATTTCCTTATTTGTTTAACCTTGACTCACAACATGTAAAACAAAACATGGATTAGCTTGATTAGTGTATACCCCGACGTAATAGTCCTTAGGGTGCCTTTATTGGTATTAGGAAATAAAAAAAATTATTTGATTTATTGATTGATATGTGGGGCTTAACGTACCAAAACAAACATATCAGTATGACAGACGCTGTAGTGGAGGGCTCCGGAAATTTTGATCCCCTGGAGCTTAACGTGCACCCAAATCCAAGCAAACGGGCTTACAGCATTTTCGCCTCCATCGAAAATACAGCCACCGCAGCTGGGATTCTAGGAAATAAAAATTAAAATCATTTGAGCGAGGACAGAAGTTGTGTGTTTAGAAAAAGTTGTTAACGATTTAGAGTACGATGTACTCAACTATGGGAGAGCAGAAAGCCGTCCCGTGTAGTGCAGAAATCAGTTCTACCGGCCTCGTAATCTCTACCCGTTTGATAAACGAAATTTTGCATGCTCTAACATGCCAGTGAATATACTCTTGTGTACCTTACACATTGTTCCAGTTTTCCAGAATGTTTTCGTCACATTTTTATCCCGTATTATTACAAACATCGGAGGAAAAAAAAGCAGGTCAGCTATTCAGCGTGCAGCTATGTTTTATAATTCCCTAATTTAATGAAAAATTTCGGACATGATCACTTTAAAAATAATATAGTAAAATTTAATACAATGGAAGTCTTTTCTAGTCAATGAAGTTCTGGGTTTGCCTTGCCAATAAAGAAATTTCAGAAACACTCTTTTTTGTTACCTAATAAATATGTAGTACAATCGCTATTCAACGTGGGGCTGCACTTAATTTTGCTGTAGTCGTCTGAAGCAAACCAGTAACCGTCACCAGCAAACACTGTTTTATTTTTTTCCGGTACAGTTTACATTCACCAGGCGGAGGAGGAGGAAAATTTAAGCGGAAGGACCGGGAGGTTAGCCAGTTCTTAGACCGGCTGGCTACCCTGTGCTGGGGAAAGGGGTCAGGGGAATAAACGATGGTAAAAAGAAATGTTGCGAAGAGAGAGAGAGAGAGAGAGAGAGAAATTACAAAAAATAGTGACAAAGGAAAGACAACATCAAAGAGTATAACACACTACAGTCTGTCTCTGATGCCAGTTGTCCGCAAAAAGCGTAGTAAAGATTTCAAAGCCTTCGTGGGTGAGGATGGGCTCGGCACATTCACCAGGATGCTCAATTTCACATTCACCAGCATCCTCAAATTAAATGCGCAGTTCACTCGCTGACATCACGGTATCAGTAACGTCTCACATTCATACAACGACTTCGTGCGAAAACAGGCGTTCTATTTTGCCTCCGGAAAGCTCGCATAAACCCAGTTCGTCGAGCACTTTCCGGTAGACACACGCAACGTCACGCAAGCGCCGAGGCCAGATTTGGGGTCACACCGCTGTCGCATTTATCTTCATCTTACGCGTCATCTCTGTACTTTACCATGATCTCGCCTTTTCCAAGAGGGTAACTGTTTGAAATAATGTATACTTATAAATAAGCACATTTGATTCTGTCATTAGCGACCGGACATTAAAGCTTCGAAGGAAGAAATTTGAACCATTTGATTTATTATTCGCGAAAGGTACGCACTCCTCAGATGCTTGTTTTTTTATTTTCTCTGTTCATTTCTTTTTTTCAAAGACCGGATCATCGAAAGACCTCTGTAAGCTGAGCGGAGCGTTTAGAGCGGTCGAAGCAGTAAAAATATCGTGGAGCTAAAGGAATTATGCTGCCGTATAAGAAGCGAAGAATAATGACAAAGGTTTGCTAAAGGAGATACAGCTAACGCAGCTGGAATCCAGCCAAAAGTGATTGTGAGAAGGCTCCCCGTAGTAGCAGTGTGTGATATTCCTCCGGTCCGGTCATTTGTCACGGAACGCAACACCTCCCCTTTTCTCCGTCTTTCACATTCCTCTCCTCCTCCGTCTAGCCTCGTTTTTTTGTCTCAGTGTAGCTACCTTAAGACAGTGACGAGACGAGAACAGCTGGGCTACTTGATGACATCGGGAAATGCCGAAACTGGAGCGGATGATAAACGACCCCGAGTATGCTTCCAGTGCTAACCCGTCGCTACACCATTTGCCCCCCCCCCCCTTCCCCCAGCGTTGCTCACCGCGCTATGCAGTTAATGTGAGGAGGTGGTGCGGACAGCCCCACTCGCTTAGTTTCGCCTGTAACGATTTAGAGGATGCCGTGGATGTGTCGTGCAGCGCGACAGCGACAACAGTTGGCTCGAGTAATTACTCTCTAAGCGATTTCCCGGGGCATCTTGGACGAGGAATGCGGAAGGAATGGGCAGGAACGGCAAGACGTGCAGCTTAACTGTTTGAAGCGCAAAGTCTAAGACTGGCGTATACGGATAATAGCTGAAACGTTTTCGGTGCGGGCAAGCACTCTAGGGGCAAAAATGTATGGTGAACGTATGCATCGCTGATGGAAAGTAGGGCAGAATTAGGGCGAGAACTAAAGTGTATCTTCCTTGCAGGGGATCGCATAAAAGCGGCTCACAAGAAGGGCTCTTTGGGATTGGGTATTGAATTTTTCGAGCTTGTATCAATGAGTTCTTTAGATGAATGGCATGTGCATGTGTCTTGACGAGTGTGTTTTTTTTTGTTCTCATATGCATAAAAACGCTCGACTTGTTCGCGAAACTCATGTAAGGCAACTCTAAGAAGTGGAAGCATTTTGAAGACATGACATAAACGTGATTGTTGAACATCTCTGCCCACTTTGTGAGCCTTTGCGAGAGTTGCTCGCTTTGAGCGTTGTTTTGATTATAAAGTTCAAATGTCAAAATTACAAATCATTTTGTTCGTACGAACATTTAGCCATTGATCTTTTTTTTTCTCAATTTGATGCGAAGCAGCTTAGAGTCGAGCTCAGACCGGTGTGCAGCGTGACCGCCCTTACTGCGCGTCCCCTCTCCCTCTCCCTTCTCTACTGCACTCCCATTCTCTCTCGCCTCGCAACGCCGACGCAGGCTGCGTCTGCTAGCGAGTTTCTTGATGTAAAAAAACAGACTGCTCGCACTACACAATCGTTCACTGGTCCCGACCTCTAAGGTAGTAGTATATCAGTCGGATATTTCTCCTGTGCGTTGTCTAACAATAAAAATAGGCAGCTTGCGAGTCAACTAAAAGTGGACTGCGCGTCTCTTCGTCCAGTCGGAGTCTGCTGTCTCTCATTGTTCATTAGTATAGCGATTGCCACGTTCCAGTAGGAAACATCAGGTAATCACTGCATGCTTTGCACCTTCCTAGGTTTCTCTCAAGCGCAACCTCACGATGAACGCTAACGTCAACGTCGCCGCCAGTGTGACCGTTAGCGCCCGCTGCTTCGCGTCTACATGTGGTTACTTTTAGCGGGAGGTGGTATAATTTCGTTTTGTTTCTATTTGTATGAAACAAAACGTTTTGTTTCTATTTGTATTTGCACGCGCTTACGGTGAGCTGATCTACTCTCTTAGACCTTGGTTCGCTCTCGTAGTTTTTTGGTTTCTTGTTTTCATTGTTGTTTTTGTTTTCATTGTTGTTTTTGTTTTCACTGTTGGTTTCTTTCTTGCTCAACTAATATACCCCCGTCAATCCAACAACGCTGCATAGTAACACTATCATGGCGTTTCAGTCCGTGACTGCCCATTTTCTGAATAAAATATCACTTCAAACTCGAAGCATTTGTAGCGACCCATGCGCTCAGTCCAATTTGGCAGAGGCCGTCAGAGTCGTGTTCCCCATCTCTCCGCCGAAAAAAAAATTGCAAGTGAAAGCACACCGTATACTTGATGTGTTCTTTATCCCAAACTTCTCATAGTCGAAATAAGCATGGTCATGGTAATCTGTACATACAGTGCCATCCGTCATGTCAAAAGGTTGATCTATACTATAGGCACGTGTACATATATAGTCACGTTTTCCATAACATCAAGTATCTCGCGTGGCTATTGTTGTGACTTTAATTCATATTTACAGAGCTCACGTAAACACGCACGCACAAACGCACGCACACATGCACACACGCAGAAAAACGCGCGCTCGTCTATACAAACATTTGCACACGCAGGCAACCACACACACGTGGGCACACTCACTCACTCACTCACACACTCATTCACTCATTCACTCACTCACTCGCTCACTAACTCACTCGCTCACTCACTCACTCAGTCACTCACTCACTCACTCATTCACTCGCTCGCTCACTCATTCACTCACTCATTCACTCACTCACTCACACTCACTCACTCATTCACTCACTCACTCATTCACTCACTCATTCACTCACTCATTCACTCACTCACACACTCACTCACTCGCTCACTCACTTAATATATCACTCATTCACGCACACACTCACTCACTCACTCACACACTCACTCACTTAATCACTCACTCATTCACTCACTCATTCACTCACTCACTCGCTCACTAACTCACTCGCTCACTCACTCACTCAGTCACTCACTCACTCACTCATTCACTCACTCATTCACTCACTCACACACTCACTCACTCGCTCACTCACTTAATATATCACTCATTCACGCACACACTCACTCACTCATTCATTCACTCACTCACTCACTCACACACTCACTCACACACTCATTCACTCACTCACTCGCTCACTAACCCACTCGCTCACTCACTCACTCAGTCACTCACTCACACACTCACTCACTCATTCATTCACTCACTCACACTCACTCACTCACTCACTCATTCACTCACTCATTCACTCACTCATTCACTCACTCACACACTCACTCACTCGCTCACTCACTTAATATATCACTCATTCACGCACACACTCACTCACTCATTCATTCACTCACTCACTCACTCACACACTCACACACTCACTCACACACTCATTCACTCACTCACTCGCTCACTAACCCACTCGCTCACTCACTCACTCATTCATTCACTCACTCACCCACTCATTCACTCGCTCACTCACTCATTCACTCACTCATTCACTCACTCATTCACTCACTCACACACTCACTCACTCGCTCACTCACTTAATATATCACTCAATCACGCACACACTCACTCACTCATTCATTCACTCACTCACTTACTCACACACTCACTCACTTAATCACTCACTCATTCACTCACTCATTCACTCACTCACTCGCTCACTTAATCACTCACTCATTCACTCACTCATTCACTCACTCACTCGCTCACTAACTCACTCGCTCACTCAGTCACTCACTCAGTCAGTCACTCACTCACTCATTCACTCACTCATTCACTCACTCACTCACACTCACTCACTCACTCATTCACTCACTCACTCACTCATTCACTCACTCACACACTCACTCGCTCACTCACTTAACATATCACTCATTCACGCACACACTCACTCACTCATTCATTCACTCACTCACTCACTCACACACTCACTCACACACTCATTCACTCACTCACTCGCTCACTAACCCACTCGCTCACTCACTCACTCAGTCACTCACTCACACACTCACTCATTCATTCACTCACTCACCCACTCATTCACTTGCTCACTCACTCATTCACTCACTCATTCACTCACTCATTCACTCACTCACACACTCACTCACTCGCTCACTCACTTAATATATCACTCACTCGCTCACTCACTCACTCACTCACACACTCACTCACTTAATCACTCACTCATTCACTCACTCACTCACTCACTCACTCGCTCACTAACTCACTCGCTCACTCAGTCACTCAGTCACTCACTCACTCACTCATTCACTCGCTCACTCACTCATTCACTCACTCATTCACTCACTCACTCACTCACACTCACTCACTCACTCATTCACTCACTCATTCACTCACTCACACACTCACTCACTCGCTCACTCACTTAATATATCACTCATTCACGCACACACTCACTCACTCATTCATTCACTCACTCACTCACTCACACACTCACTCACACACTCATTCACTCACTCACTCGCTCACTAACCCACTCGCTCACTCACTCACTCAGTCACTCACTCACACACTCACTCACTCATTCATTCACTCACTCACCCATTCATTCACTCGCTCACTCACTCATTCACTCACTCATTCACTCACTCACTCGCTCACTCACTTAATATATCACTCATTCACGCACACACTCACTCACTCATTCATTCACTCACTCACTCACTCACTTAATCACTCACTCATTCACTCACTCACTCACTCATTCACTCAGTCACTCACTCACTCACTCACTCACACACTCACTCGCTCACTCACTTTCACTCATTCACTCACTCACTCACTGACGAAGCCATTTTGCTTTCTCAAATATAAAGTGACGCAAACCAGTACCGCGCCCTTCTGAAAGCGCTCACTGCAGACCTCGTCAGGCCACTAACTAACGCGGCGCATTATACGTATATGGTTGGTTACTCGCCACCAGGCCATCACGCCCCGTTTCTACCCGCTATTCGCTTTGTTTTCCACTGCCTTGATTTCATTTACGTCTGAGTGGTTCCCTGGTGGACGCTAACAAGTTTAACTACACGGTTTACCACGCGCGCGTGGTGTAAAATAGATAACACGTCCGGAGACAATCTGTTAAAGCCACGCGTGCATGGCCGCGCCTCTCTCTGTGGGATACACATTTGTTTGCGCGTACGTAATAATGATAGCTGGCAGCCGCTGCACTAACTCACTTGGAGTCGACTCGAGCTCGTGACGGCGTCATGTACACGCCTGGTGGAGGCGATAGTTCTGCAGAGGTTCCCTGCAGTTTGCATCATTAGTTCCGCGCACTGTCGTTAGCCTTGCAGCTTTCATTTGCCCTGAACGATGGCATACACGCAAGGCCGATCCCGAAGAGAGCCTTCAGTGATGGCAACATTTACTTTCACTTCCACTGTAAGATGCGCGTTTTAGTATGGAGTGTGCTATTACATTGGTATACAGCAAAATATACTTTCGCTAATAATTGTCACTGTAGTGATATGCGAGCCTGTCGCAAACTCTACCATTATTAAGTTTTGTGCGACCTCTTCTGAACAGTTACTTACACCAGTGTAACTCTACGAGACACTGCATTCATTTGTTCATTTTTCTCTAGGTAGATTCAGTTTGTCAACGTTATTCATAAGATGCGTATGAAATCGAGCGTATCTATCTACAGTAATCTGCTTAGTGACCGAGTGGAAGAAAGCGAGCAGTTAACGTTGACGGTGAATGGGAAGTAAGTTTCTTCGTGGGGCTTAACAAAATTTATGTATATGCTTGTTCATAAAATTATACGCAATAAGCGGAGGCTGTGCCAGGAGAAGATGTCTTGATGTGGTGGTTTGGTTGTGTTTTTTCTTATATTTGAGTACCGTATTAATTACTTCATTCTGTCATCAATTCGAATATTACTACTATGTGCTCCTGCTCCAGCACTTACCATCATGCCAAAAACTCAGCGGACGATTAAATTGTCGATGGCGCGGGCACACACGCGACATTGACTTGATGACAGCGGCAATTTGGTCAAACTACAAGTGTACAGAAATGGCCCTGGGATGTACTACGCTCTATCGCAAGGCCAATACGCGTGCGAGTCACCTAATTACAACGCCGGAGCACTGCCCTCACCAAGCTTTCCGTTCGCGCAGCGCTGCCCGCAACTAACTAGAACTTAGGGTACGCGTACCCTCTCTGTAACAACGGGGTTAACTGCGCTAACTGCAGTGCGCTCTCTCGGTACACCAACACTCAATCGACGCGCCACGATGCGTAGCCACACGCACTTCCAGCTGCTTTCGCCGCCATTGCGTTGCGAGAGATAGGGTGACTGGTTACCATTCGCTTCGCTCTGTTTCCGCCATCGATTCGCCACGCTTCTGCCTCGCTGGCTGATACGCGTGCGTATAAGCCACTCGGTTGTACGTCGTCGACGCGATCTGGTCTGTCGGTCGCTGTGTGCGCTCGCTCGGCCCCTCCTTCCGGTCGTCGGCGTCGTTATCTCGGCGATGACGACGAGGCTGCGTTCGATTTCGAAGACTGCGACTCGCGGTTGACCCTTAATTGCATCTCGCGAGCACTTCCGCAGTGACGGAGACACGAAGTACAGGGAAGACTCGAAGGCAGGGACGATGGGGCAGATCGCGTTGCTCGTTCAGCAGCCGATGGTGACGCTCCGTTAACGACTCGTAAACAAAAGCCTCTGCTGGTTCTGCGAAGTGAAGTGAGGACTGACACTCCGGCGAACACACTGAGGGCTCTTGTATCCGAGATGTTCCCGACAGTTGTGTTTTGGCTAATGCTGTTCTACTAAGAAAACCAACAGGAGAAAATGAAAAGAAAAAACGGTAATGCAGGCCACTTCAGAAAAGTTGGAAAGTGTTAGAAGCGCTGTTAATAAAGCAACAAAGTACTCCCTCTCCTTCGCTCCCGCAAAACGAAAAAAAAAAAACAACAACAGTGAGTTAGAGAGATTCCTAGGCTTCTAACCCATTTGCTCCGACAAAGGAATTCACAGTGGACGTTATCTTTTCAAGAATGAATCCTTCAAGTGCAGCAGTCTGATTTTGATCTATTGTGACTGTCCTGGACGCCAATGACAGTATTTTTTTTTATTAGTCTCGCATAACTGCCGTCGTCTTTAGCTCGCAAACCCCTTTTTGCAAAGTGCAGATTATCCATCCTCGTCGGTTACTTTTTTTTTTTTCAGAGAGCACCAGTGTTGTGTAGTCCATTCTCGGTGTACCGTTACTGCGCTGTTTGACAAACTATGCGTTCCCTACCAACAAGTCCACTTTACCACCATTTCGTAGCACATAAGTGTTTGTTTGGACCCCGAAGTAAACATACAAATGCGCCATGGCGAATTTCTCTCGGTGATTAGCTCAAGGGAATAGCGTCGCAGCGCAGCAGGTAAAGTGTGCGGAGCTGTCTCACAGCATCGTGTTCTAAGACAAACAATTTAACAAAAGAAATGGGTATTGTGCAGTGAGAGTTTTTTTTTCGAAAGTAGCCAATTTTTATTGTTAAAGCGATTATATGGTCACTCTGTAGGCTGGAGAACTCCTGCATATATATATATATATATATATATATATATATATATATATATATATATATATATATATATATATATATATATATATATATAGGCATGGTGGTTGAGTGGCCGTAGCGTTGCAAGTAGTCAAGTAGATCCTCCATGAGCGGTCTGGCCTTCATCAATATTGATGAAGGCCAGACTCTAGGCCGAAACGTTGAATTAAACCACGTTGTGACCGCTCATGGAGGAGGAGGATCTACTTAACTATATATACATATATATGTATATATATATATATATATATATATATATATATATATATATATATATATATATATATATATATATATATATATATATATATATATATATATATATAAACGCAAGAAATAAAAATAATCCAAAAAAGACTTCGGCGAGCGGGAACGAACGTCCGACCATTTGCTAGTAAGTGCGAGGCATTAGCCACAGAGCCACGAAGGAGCACCTCCTTCAGCTTTGAAATGGCAAACTCTATATACCACATACCGATTGCGATGACCATCTTGGGGGGAACTATTGTGTTTTTACCATTACCAGCGAAATGACGCAATGAGCTTGCGGCGCCAGATCGTCACGACGCAGCGGCGCACACTCTCATTTCCCACGCGTACTTGCCCCACGGAGAGGAGGGGGTGGAGGTGGACGCTCACACGCGCGCTCGCTTATCTCGCAGTGGGGAACATCGTACGCCTTGGGCTTTCAACGAAACGATTCTGATGTAGTAACCGGGCGCACAAAGGTCGCTGCACCCGCTGCACAGTCTCCGTTTGTGAAAAAGGCGCGCTTTTCAGACACAGTGAAGTAACAGCTGAGACGCTTATTCGTGTTCTTCTGTATCCTTCAGTACGTTTTGTGCGTCATCTGTGCGTTAGCAACGTGGCCGCTTTTCGATATGCTTGCCATTCTTTGCGTGGCCTTCCGATATGTTGCTAACGCGTTAATGGCTTTGTCATTGCGGCAAAGCTGTGACTTTTTTGTCAAATATGGGTTCGGGAGCCGGGCGGTCTTAGCTTGGCGTAATGCAGGCAAAGCGAGACAGCATAGCCAAATGTAGCTTATTGAGTGCGCTCGCACCAAGGAAAATTCTCGCTCTTCGTCGTTTCAGCACCTTGGTGATATTAAGTAAGGAAATTACAACTGTGGCTCGGGAAACGTGAATACACAAACCGCGTATGGAAATTGAAAGAGGAACAAAGCGAGAAATAGAAAGAAAAAGAAGGAAAAAATTGGGAATAAAATTAAAAATAGCCAAAGATAGAAATATAGAGGGGGAAAAAGCCACTGAACAGAACTTTATTGACGATATTAACGCAGACAAAACTACACATGGCACAGCGATCTGAGTGCGGCTCTCACCGAAAAGCTCCACTGTGGCGTCTCTCATAATCATATGGTGGTTTCGGGACGTTATACACCACGTATCAATAAATGAATAAATAAATAAATAAATAAATAAATAAATAAATAAATAAATAAATAAATAAATAAATCCGTCTCAGTAAAATAAGTCTTCCTTCTCTTGTTCTTCGAGCTTCTTGATATAACTGAAATAAATAAGAATAAAGAAAAAATTGAAAAGAATGGAAGAAAGAAAGATAATTACAGAATTAAAAAAAGACAGAGAGCCGGGGAGAAACACAGAAGCTCAGCATGGCACCACTATATTGCAAGCTGCTTTAGTTTTGCTATCACTAGGCTTCCCTCCTCCAGAAACAGTGTGCAGGCATTGTGCCTCTCCAGGTGGCAGTTGCCAGCTTGCTTTCTCCCTCTTTCCTCTGTGTCCTTGTGTATCTCTGTATGCAAATAAATAAATAAATAAATAAATAAATAAATAAATAAATAAATAAATAAATAAATAAATAAATAAATAAATAAATAAATAAATAAATAAATAAATAAATAGGCGTCCCAGCAATGCCACCGCCAGCCCCATGCGCTTTTTTTCCTAAAAAACTGAGCGCATTAAGCATGGTGTCTGAGATTAGTGCGATCATAGCCTTACGATTCAAAGGCGTGCGCAAATGTCCTTGCAAACTGCAGCCATTAGCTTAAAGTTAGAATGCAGCCGCGTACTTGTGCACTGAAATCAGAGTGACGTCAAAGGTGGTAAGTACGCGTCGTTCCAGTAAAGCTAACGACGTGCATTATGAAAGATACTGTTTTTGACGCAGAAGACGAGACTACGAAGAAAAAAACTCTGAAAAAAAAATGAAACGAGAAGTGTAAATGAAAAATAAGAAAAATAAAAAAATAAGAAAAATGAAAATAATAGGGAATGGTGGGGTATAACTGGCAGTGCGACCAGGAAATGGTTTCCCCCAGGTAATGGAAAACTATCTTTGGTGATTCTGGGACAGGCGTTCATTTATTACAGGAATGCGACGACACAGCCTTTGCGTGTGGCTTGTCAACAGGCCCCAAGCTCCGTTCAGGTGCGCTTCTTTGAGCTCCTGATTATTGCTTGTTCAGATCGTTAATGGTATTTCGGCATCAGGTGTTTTTTCTTCTTTACGTTTCTTCGTGCTCGCATTCCCCCCCTCCCCTTCCCCATGAAGGCGAAAATGATGTAAGCCCACGTGCTCGAATTCGAGTGCATGTTAAAGAACCCCGGATGGTCGAAATTTCCGGAGCCCTTCTACGCTGTCTCTCATAATCATATGGTGATTTAGAGACGTTAAACACCACATATAAATCAATCAATCGCGTTCCCCTCCCCATTTTTTTCTGATCTACATTACACCAAATGCTTCCGAAATAGTTGCTTTTGTTCCCAGACTAGTAACGCACGGTTAAACTTTTGTCGAACCTTATTTCCCTCCTTCCCTCCCCCCCCCCTTCTTTACTTCTTCCCCCTATCTCTATTTGTTCTCCGGCAGACAGTTCGAAAGCTCGGCAGCTTATGTGGCATTCTACTCACGTGTAAATACATTGTAAATGGTAGTTTACGTTGGTTGACAGGTTACTGCGCTTGATTCTGTGAATTAAATAGAATTTCGGTTACAGCCACCGTGGCAGCATTCCAGCAGAGCCAAGTGCGACGGGATAGGGACACTTTGTGGTGCGTATGAAGAAGAGGAGAAGGAAAAGGCTGAACACGGGATTCTTTTCTGCAAAGGGCTTCACCACACAGTCCAACGAAGTAAGGCTGCATTCTGCATAGCATTGGGGCGTTGCTCCAGTGAAGGCAAAATGCACATTACTTAGCAAGGAGAAATAAAGCAGAGCAGGCTATCTCACTCGTGGCTAAAATGAAGGCAACAGTTGGATGTAACACCTCTAAACGCGTGGTGTTATTACCACGTCGTGAGTTAGGACTAGGTGGTGTGAGCCACCGCAGGATGAACAAGGGGATCTCTGTAAGTAGTTATGAAGAGGAAAAGAAGAGGAAAGTGCCGCTCGCAACTGCCTATATTTACGATGACACCTCAACAGGTTGGCACGGGGATGGGGTAGCGGAAAAAAAAGGGGGATAGGTAAGCAAGAGGAAGAGAAGAAGAGGAAAAAAAAAGAAAAGAATCCATCCATCCATCCGTATAAACACATGCATCCGCGCTTCGAGCGTACGGCACCATTGTAAGTCCTCACGTGGTTAAAGCATGGCGTTTCCCGATAGATTACATTTCGCAGCGCCTGTGTAGCCAATGAGGCCGAATCAAAGGACGAATGAGCTTTTGCAATGAACCTATAGTACGCATACACGTGTTAAAGTGATCCCAAGTACGAACTAAGCGAAACCTGCATGCGCAACTTACAAAACAGAGGAAGTGGGCTGATATATATATGTATATATTTTACAAGACAGGACCCATTCGTCGTTTACCAACTTCCCACCTCTAATATTTACAGGCTCTTGAATGTCCTCCGACAAAATTGCAACCAGCTGCCAACTTCTGTGGCTCCACTTATCTGGTTCGAGTGGAGCTACGCTAGCTTCATTAGATTATTTGCACACGTGACTCCAAACCGATGACAATTAATGACGTCTTATTCGACGACAACCATGCAAAAAAAAAAATCAGGAACTGTTCTCGCCATAAATGCTGGTTCTCGTTCCTCGTGAAACTTTATAGTGCCTCCCTCATAATCACTCACAAAACTAAAACCAGAAACCCTCGCGCTTAACAAACGATGACGACACTCTATAACGAACGACCACGGCTTGTTCTTCCGGACATGCAGGAAGTCGCCTATTTACGGCAGCGCCTCATCGAGATTTGCTTATCGAGCTGCGAAATAGGGGGAACCCGAGGCGTCGTCAACGGGGACCGGATCTCTACAAGTCGCGCTCTGCTGCTATCGCGCGCGCCAACGTGCATTCGACGGCAACGAACGCTCCAACGCGCCGTTAGGTCGCTCGTTCGCCAGCAGAGAGGCTCGAGTCCGTGGAGGCCGACGAACGAACGACGCGAAAATAAATCACGACCGGCCGAAGCCCCTCGAAGAAATTGGCCGCGCCCGGCTTCACGAGGCCTATAAGGACGTGCGCGGCACGTCCTGGCCTATCGCTACACCGCAGCAGCTCTTCGGAAATCGTCGGCGGCCTACTTTCGCGTCAAATTAAAAGCCCCGATTGCGATTACGTGGGCCCGCAGTAAGACCCGTGGGAGCGCGAACGCCGTTTGATTTGTTGCGTTGGTCGAAGAACGTGTGTGTGTGTGCGTGCGTGCGTGTGTGTGTGTGCGTGTGCGTGTGTGTGTGTGTGTGTGTGTGTGTGTGTGCGTGTGCGTGTGTGCGTGTGTGCGTGTGTGCGTGCGTGTGTGTGTGTGTGTGTGTGTGTGTGTGTGTGTGTGTGTGTGTACGCGCGCACGTTTGCAACGGACTAGAGCATAAACCCACGTTGCGCGCGCTTGCGCGGTCAACCGCACCGTCGGGAAGGTCGGCGCTAAACTTGACGCCGAGGCCTTCTTGGCGATCACGCGGCAATGCTTCACCACGGCCAGACTGTAAATGTGCGGCTTCGCATGACACTGAGAGGGTTCGTGGTTCAACACTGAGAGGGTTCGTGGTTAAGAATAATGCGGGCATGTCGTGTGGCGCTTGCCATTTTTACGCACGTCTTCTCGTATTGTATTTTATCTCGTCTCCTTTTCCGACCAATGTGAAATATTTGAAAGCATGGCTTAATGATCAAGTTTCCAAAATACACCATAGCCCATCTACGGAGGCTTAAACCACAGCTGCAGAATATCTCCAAAGTTAGCGTTTTCGGACACTCGCCACGCTGTGTAGGCAATCGTGCTGAAATCATTAGCAGCCCTTAATTTTAGTCTTTGACTGTGTGGTGCTATCTGTGCCCCGGCTCAAGCTTCCACCTCCCCGCCTTCTTTATATTTGCCTTTTATGTGTCTGTACCAGGTTAAATTATTCAAAGTGATGATTGTCTGGTTAACACACCTCCTCGTTTCTTTTTTTTTTTCTTTTTCTTCAGAGCTCGCTGTGATATATAATGAAGTGGCTCGAACGTGCATCACAAAACATCGTCTTGAGCAAGAGAAGCTTTCTCTTCTCTCCGCAAGCGTTTCGCATGCCGCGCCAGCACGTTCTAATGTACGCATCTGGCTGCTCCATATAAGTGCTTACGTTTGAGAAGTACGACGCCAACGAAGAAGAAAAAAGAACTGCATATATACAAGGTAGTTCGCATCTGGTTCCTATGGCTACCCGAAGGCTCCAGAGAATGTAACACCTCTCGCGAGTCATTAGCTCCATCTACACGGCATCCCTATATACACCCGGCCTCCCATTGTTTTCAGCTCCCATCACTTAGAAGCATGCTTGACAACACCTAAGCAACCGAACGGTGCACTCAGTTCGCATCGCCCTGCAGGTGACAGATGAACGGGCGGACGCTTGCCATCTACGGTGTCGGACTAACGACTGCGCATAAGCTGCGCTTGCGTTTTCTTAGCGCGGAGACCGCGTTGGAAAGAAGGGCCGTTAGCGAGGTGCTCCACATCCTGCGGCCGATGAATCCCTTCCCGTTCTCGTCGCTTCCAGGGCAGAAAAGCCCGTATATGACTAGTATAGCCACAGGCATTTCTGCTCGCGTATGTCGCCCCGTAATTGGAGCACGCGGCAACAAAGGAGGGGACATATCTGGGGCTGCCAATTTAGTCCGTGCGCGTCGCCAAGAATGGTGCATTCAGTGCGAGACCCCTCGCGGGTGTGCCACCGTTCGAGACCAACACACATCTACGGGCCATTCGGCGCTCCACATTGGGCCCATACGTTCGCGCGGGACGACGATAAATCAGAGAAACGGCAAAAATAAAGGAGGAATTTCACAGAGTGGTGGAAATATAGACGACTGAAACGGTTGTCGCTATCTGGAGATCGGGGTAAACGATAGCCCTTGAGCACACCCGGAGAGCGTACGAAATGTAAATGCTCGCCAGGGCCCACACCAAGAGGGCATGATGCTGTTCCCGACAGCGAAGTTTTGTTCATTTTCGCTCACGCTGTGCAGTAATTCTGGGCTATGTTAGCGATCGCTGGCACGGAGTCATCTTTATCTCGACCATACCGCAGGGCGCCCATGACTCTGCCTGTCGCTTTTGTGGATGCTTCTATTCACTCTCAAGGACAGTAGCTGGAGGAACCCGGTCGTGCTCTTACACTTTGTAACGTAATGAGCTGACGGCGGTAATAGCCTAACTTCACTGGCCTACCGCTAGCGTTGACAGGTGGCGCATAGACGAAACGTACTCTTTCGTGTTTGTGTGTTATACGCAATCTCTGTTAACATTATACAGGGTATCTCACATAACTTGAGCCGAGAATTTGAAAGTGAAAGGCACTTGCGAGGCAAATTGAACCAAATGCATAATACTCGCACTAGCCTGTATGCACTCAGGCTATCTTTTATTTCTCCCCATTCAAATTACTTAATAATTTTCTAATTACCTATTTTCTTAATTATGGGCTGGAAACCTAAAGAATGAACACTGAGATGTACAGCAATTTCTGAAACCACCGGCTAAATCGTTTCTTGCACGATACGTCTCGCGCTGTTATTTTTTCCACGTTGTAAAGAAAGTCCGCGAAACTTGAAAAGGAGCCGTGTCGGACCGCGAGCGCACTGCTATAGTGGAGCTATAGGTTTTCTTTACAACGCGGAAAAAATAACGGCGCTAGACGTATCGTACAGGAAACAATTTTGTCGGTGGTTTCCTGAAGTCCTCTACATATCAGTGTTCATTTTTTTTATTTCCAGCCAATAATTCAAAAATAGGTAATTAAGATTTATAATTATTATTATGGGGAGAAATAAAAAAATAGCGTGAGTACCCACAGGCTAGTGCAGGTAGTACGCGTTTGGCTCAACTCGCCACTGGAGTGTCTTTAATTTTCAATTTCTTGGCTCAAGTTATGTAGGACACCTTGTATATTGAACACCAGTGTTTTTAGGAGCCGAAACCATCACCTCATTTGGGAAGTTCGGAACCTACGGGGATACTTTGCAGAGAATGCAATGCATGGCAAACAGAAGTATTACTGACTTGCACGCATTGATATGAGGGCTAGGAAATCATTATCGATTTCCTGTAGACTTGCCCTTATAGCAGAATATGTTCTACATGTGGTGCACTCAGTTACAGCTCATTTTAGCTCTGCTTTGCTCAGTCTGCTGCGACGCAAGAAATTTTAAGTGAATTCAACGAAGACATTGAGGAAGCCATCCTGGAGTGGGCTGAAAGGGCGAAAAAGATCTACTTCAACTGGTTCTTCCCCCTACCCTCTGTCCCATTGCCCACCTCCCTAACAGAGAAAAATAAAGTTGCTCATTCATTCAAGCGAGCTACCCTTCTGAAGTCTACTGATATAATCAACGTACATGCATGTAAACAAAATACTTATTTAAAGAAACATTTCCGGCTTCACGGAAAGAACCAAATCAATCAAATAATAAATCATTTAGAAACGAAGTGATTTAAAAATCATCGATGGCATGATATTGACAGCGGTTGGGAGCATTGAATGTAAAACTCGAATAATGTCGTTACGAACGGGTAGAAAACACCTCGTTCCCGCAATCTGCTTTATAGCACCCATGTTTTCGGCCTGAGATCTGTTAGTGTCCGTGCGACAAAAATTTCCAATATTATCACAGCGGCATTCGTTGTGTTCGAGAATAACCAGCGACACCCTGTGCTTATCTCTATGCGTGTGACTGCTGACGTAATACTTCAACTTGCCTTCCGCAACCTCCTCCTTTAAGCAGGCCTTCCATTTTCCCGGTAGTGGTTACAGCCATCTGTATTCATTATTTCTCGCCCTTTTTATTTCTTACTATTTTCGATTGAGAGGTGCGGATCATTTGTCGTTTTGAATGTTACTTCATGAACGTATCCGCCTCACCATTCACAAGCGCACTATCATAGGCTGAATATTATAATATATAGCATTTTACGTCCCATATGTTTATGAGGCATACCGTAGTGGATGACTCCGGAAATTTCGACCACCTGGTCTTCTTTGATGTTCACTGACATCACACAGTGTATACGGGCCTCTCGCACATCTCTTCCATCGAAATGCGACGGCTACGGCCAGGGTAGAATCCGCGATTGATTGATTGACATGTGGGGTTTAACGTCCCAAAACCACTATATGATTATGAGAGACGCCGTAGTGGAGGGCTCCGGAAATTTAGATCACCTGGGGTTCTTTAACCTGCACCCAAATCTGAGCACACGAGCCTACAACATTTCCGCCTCCATCGGAAATGCAGCCGCCGCAGCCGGGATTCGAACCCGCGCCCTGCGGGTCAGCAGCCGAGTACCTTAGCCACTAGACCACCGCGGCGGGGCGGGTCGAATCCGCGACTTCCGAGTCAACAGCCGATCACCTTAAGTATTTTACCACCACATCGCACATACACTCATCATTCCACAAGCGCGAAAAAGCAAACCGACATTTATTTGAGGTGAAGAAGGCATGCACTGACGCATATTAGACACGATTATTATCTTTTCTTTTTTTTTTCTGTACCAATGCTACATTCTGCTGCCTGTTCCAAAGACGACGCTGTCAAGCTGCAACGCGCCTCGTCTTTGCTGCTCCGCTTTCGCCGTGTCTCTCACTTAAAAAAACAAAAACAAAAACATCATTCTTGTCAACGCCAAGTTTTAGAATGTCTTCTCTCTCTTTTGGAAAGTTCTTACAATTTAGCGTCCTTCTGCAATGCATGCACTGAATCGTGCCGTGCCCTTATGAGAACGCCGTCTTCGCTCCGTCAACTTTCCACGCCCGCCAGCCGGAAAAGATTGCACGCACTTGGCGCTGGGGAAATCGATAGCTCGCCGGCAGAGTCCGGTGGTGTGTCGCGCTTCGCCTTGGCGCCCACTTTATGCGAGTGCATCAGCAGCAGCAGCCTCTGTTTGACGAGTACCACAGTATCGCGTGTGGCTCCTCGGCTTTTCTTTTATTTTGTCTTATCCTAAGTGTACCGTTTTTTTTTTATCTCGTCGTTGCCCAGGGCTTGTTTCTTGCGTGCGAGGGCCAGGATCATCTGTCCAAATGTTTGCCATCAATTTCTTCGCGCCGCTTACGTTGACGGATCCCCGGCGCCGCTGAGCGGAGCGATTCAGCGAGCCGCGACCACAATTGGTTAGATTGAGTGTGGTTGCGTCAAGGGAAAGCAGATCGCCTCGGTCTATACGTTATGGTACTTGCGTTTATTGAAAGAAACCGCGTTGTCTGGGCGGGCGCTGCCCTTTTCTCGCTACTATGTTTCCGCGATGGTGAAAGGACTGTGGGTAATTGAGTGCCGAAAGAAATGTGGCAGCTTTTTCTGTAGTTTGCCGGATGGTAATCGGCTTCGGGTTAGTAGCATGAAAAAAGAAGATTAGTCATGCAACAACAACAACAACAACAACAACAACAACAACAACAACAACAACAACAACAACTACTACTACTACTACTACTACTACTACTACTACTACTACTACTACTACTACTACTACTACTACTACTACTACTACTACTACTACTACTACTACTACTACTACAATGGCGATGATAGAAAGGAGACGGACAACTTCCCTCGGCTTCATCTGTGCTTGTCCTGCAAGCGTTACCACTTGATTAAAAATACAGTCACAAAAACGTGAATAAATTAGCAGGTTAGTGTAACATGTTACAGATGGCACGGGTAAGTATTATTTGCCTCCTCCTCTTTTTGAAACCCAAAACGAAGGGGGCGTGTGTTACGTGGTTTTTTTATATTTGTTACGCAGCCGTTCGAACGATATGATTTAATCTATAACTGAAGACGCAAGTCCAGGCCATAACTTTTCTTTCTTTTATTGCTAGTGTGTCAGCGTTTATCGTTACTAATTATTATGAAATAAATTAAATTTGTCCGATTAGCAGAGATAATCTGTGACCAAGTGTATATCTTGAGCAAAAAGTGTCATGACGAATTTCAAGCAATGATATGCTTTCAATAATGTCAG
The DNA here is from genome assembly GCF_043290135.1 of Rhipicephalus microplus. Lineage (NCBI taxonomy): Eukaryota > Metazoa > Arthropoda > Arachnida > Ixodida > Ixodidae > Rhipicephalus > Rhipicephalus microplus. The sequence continues at coordinate 269,630,420 of NC_134701.1, read as the reverse complement.
TGGACACAAATATGTCCTTCTACACCATTGCACCCGAGTATCCTTTCTTTTTCTCCAATAAAGTGCTGAAGACGATACGTGGGCTAAAAAATGCTTATTTATTATTAATGAAGGCTATAAATATTGACTTTGCAGCATATAAACGCAATGAAAGCCATAAAGTGACCCTAATTCCTACTAGAAATATTTATCATTGGCATAGCATACCGCCTAACCACAAACCACATAGCGGATAGGTTCCACAAATAGCCAATAATACCGTATGTACCCGTATGTGTACAAGATTGTAACGCGAGAAGTGACTTAAATTGCGTCCAGGAAGAAAAAAAATGTTATTTCAGTTTTTGATTGTTCCGCGAGGACTAATTTTGGTAGTAACATTATGAAAAAAAAACTTTTACAATCGAGTAAATATGGTGGTGATTTCTGGGGTTCCACGTGCAAAGGCTAACGTATAATAATGAGGCGCGCTGTTGTGGAAGGCTGCGCATAATTTTCCTTCCCTCGCGTTCTTTGACGTGCTTTGACACGGTACAGTACACGGGCCGTTAGCATTTCGGTGCCATCGAAGTGCTACCCCCGCGGCAGAGATTAGTAGAAGTAGGCGAAGCATCATTAGAATGTAAACTCTACAAAGGATAGTTTCTATTGCATATTTTTTAGAAGGCCAAGATTTCTATTTCCGGAAGAGAGAGAAATAAACGTTTATTTAGAAACAGTGTTCCAAGCGAGGCCCGGTGTCACCCTAAGGTGGGAGGATTCCTTAATCCAGGAACCCTCTGGCTTCGACTGCCCTCTTGGCCCTGGCGACGAGTTGTCGCAGGTCTTGATACTAAAAATTTGCGCGAAGTATTTCAACGAACAATATGTAAAAAAAAAAAAAACATTTACAATCGAGTAAATACGTTAGTGATTTCTGGGGTTCCACGTGCAAAGGCTAACGCATAATTATGAGACGTGCCGTTGTGGAAGGCTGCGCATAATTTTCTTTCTCTCGGGTTCTTTAACGTGCCTTGACACGGTGCAGTACACGGACCATTAGCATTTCGGTGCGATCGAAGTGCTACCCCCGCAGTAGGGATTTGTAGAAGTAGGCGAAGCAGCATTAGAACGCAAACTCTACAAAGGATAATTTACATTGCATATTGTTTAGCAGGCCAAGATTTCTCTTAGCAGGAGAGAGAGAGAGAGAGAGAGAGAGAGAGAGAGAGAGAGAGAGAGAGAGAGAGAGAGAGAGAATTACGTTTATTTAGAAACAGTGTTCCGAGTGAGGCCCAGTGCACCCTAAGGTAGGAGGGTTCCCTACTCCAGGAACACTCTGGCTTCGACTGCCCTCGTGGCCCTGGCGACGAGTTGTCGCTGGTCTTGAGACTAAAAATTTGCGCAAATTATTTCAACAAATACGTGCTATGCCTCAAGTACCCAAGTGCAAGCAATTTCTCTTTGATTGAATAATTTTTTGTTTTCTTGAATAATGAGAAGTTCAAACACTGAACCACGGGAGAACTCGAGTGAAGTAATAAGAAGTATTTGTTTTAAAAATTTCTTGCTGATACCGGTTTGTGTTTGTGAGAGTTACCTTGTGGGGAAGAATCGAACACCGGTTTCCAATACAACTATAAAAAAGGAAAGATTTAGCGGCGCAACAAATTCGTCTTTTGTCTGCACTGTTTATCGAACGTCAAATTCTAAATGTATTAAAAAAACGCGGCACCCGGTTTTTTTTTTCATGTTATTTTAAAGAAAACGATCACAGAACTTCTAATTCTGATAGAAAAAGGGGAGGGGGAGCGGTTATTTTTAAACTTAGCTTTCAAAGGTTATTTCTGCCACTGGCATAGAATGGGCCTCCTTCGGCCGTCTATCCAGTTGATGGCTGGTGTGCCTTCCACTTCATCTCTGAATCTGTTGTCTGATCTGCATCGTGGCTGCTCGGCCACGCGGTCACGGTTCACGGAAGATCGAACCAAAAGTGCATTGAGATTGAAGGGCAGGCCTGGGAACTCAGCCTTGTGGCGTGCGGGTCGATTGTGATCCACGGAGCGATCATTTCTTTGCATCGCCAATGGACAGCCGAATAGCGGCATGATGGGTGAGCATCGTGGTAACGGAAAAGGCGTTGAGTGCTTGTACTTGCAACGAGGCCGTAGGTTTCTCCGATAGCTCGTGAGTCGACTTGTAGACGGCTGCTTAAGCTGTTAGCTTGCTTTAGCTGCTGCTCAGATTTAACTGGTCGTAAGAACTGCAGTGCATTTTTTTTGTTACAGAAGAACGCAACGGCCAGTTAATACTCGACGATGGTGCATTCCAGATTAGATGAACCGCAAATTTGCGTAGTTTTCACCCACTCAGTAGTGTGAAAGGGATAGAGATCAAAAATAGGATTCTCGGTGGTGTCAAAGGTAATAGTGGGCGCTCGCCGTCAGCATAATCATGCCCAGGGTTCACCTTCAGGGGGAGCGAAGGTTCTTCGCAGCACCCCTTTCCCTATCATATCTTTAATGTATGGGGCTGGCAGTGCGCCCCCTGCCCTCTTTCAGCCCCTCCCCCCTTATCCCACCATGTGCGCACGCCTATGACTGTTATGACGAAAGGTGCGATAGGAAAAGGACTGAATACGTAGGTCAGACAGCTGTATACGTCTACTTGTTTACTTGACTGAACCGTGCGTTTCAAGGGGCAGACGCTGACAACAACAATAAGTACGTTATATGAATGCTATGCTCACAAAATTGGTTAACTGGTCACGTGAGTGAGAATAGCAATCATAGAACCTGTGTTTGCTTGCGGCGCACGCTGGGCGTGCGAGATATGCTATGACATCTACGTGTTGCACCACGGTATTTCACCCGTCGATGTCACTTTTAAAAAACACAATAACTTTTTTGCTATTGTGTTACATCTCTTTTTTTCTTTCTCAAAGTAGCGTAGCAATTAGAATATCTTTATTATTAACTTTACTAGAATTGTTCTTGTATGCTTCTGTTATATATTGTTTTATGATTGTGTGTATATGCTTGTACTTGCCAAAGATGGGAATACATACGTGTCGTACAGAACAGAGCTTGTCATTATGTATAGGATAAATGAAGCTAGATTAACTGCCCTCTATAAAGTGTGAGAGGTTAAAAAAACATAGAGTAAAAAGACACGCTAAAAAAACATCGAGTAGCCTTTATTTTGTCATAATATTAATGAGACAGCTCTCCTACAACTATTATCACTTATAGATTACATAGACAATACCAGCGTGAAGATGTCGTGGTTTGTAGCACAAATACATCTGCCTCTCTCTAAACCAGATAACGTTCAATACATGTAGATGGCCAAATAGCATATTAAGTGTTAAAAACACCGATGGATTGTCCGAACCGCAATCTACAAGACATAAACAGTAAATGGAATAACGCTGCTCTAATGGCACAAACAAAGTGTCGTGAATTCAGAGTGAAGCGCTGTTAGAGATATTCGGGCCACTGGTTGTTAATTATCGCTTTTTTATTGAAACCAACAAGGTGTTCATTTCATCAAATCAATAAAGAAGTTGTTGTCTTATCCAACTCTTACCAAAATGCTTTTGCGGAGAGGTAGTAGCAATACAGCCCGACACATTTCATCCTAATCTTATGCAGTGGTATACCTATCTTTTGTTTCCTTCTTCTGATCTTGTTCCCAGATCAGTCATCGTAGTTCAGGACGTTAAATCCCAAAATCAATCAATTAATCAATCTTCGCGGTTCTTGGTGTTGCGGGATCTATCGCAGTGACGATGAGCGCATACCGCGGCTACTGAATAACGAGTCGTCAATTTTCACGCGGGATCTGGTTTGTGTGACGTTTCGATGACGAGGCAATTGTTTTGAGATTTTTTTCGAAGGGCACTAGATAGGCACTACAACCTATCATTGAACTTTCGACGAACGAATTTGGATTTCACTCCATGGAGAGCCGATATATGGACATGAGCTCCCTCGATTGCTTCGGCGATGTAATGACGAAGACAGATTACCGCAATCGCTGTTCCTGCTGACAAGCAGCCTTTTGTGTTGCACGTATAATCCACGCTTTACTGCAGGGCTGAGAGTTCGGCCGCTGGGCTAAGCTTAGAGACATCGGAATAGAGTAATGGGCCACTGGAACGAAAACGACATGGCACGAAGAAGAATGGTGGAAGCGCAGGTCTGGTGGAATGGTGGAAACGCAGGAATGGTGGAAGCGTAGAAAACAATAGTTAGGGAAGGTGTGTTTACTCCGGAACAACGGATGCTTATAATAAGAAATCCGCAATCGAGGATGGGAGAGAATTAGACAGGCTGGCGTTAATTGCATCGCTGTTACACGTTAACACAATTAGGGGCTAGCGATGTCATACACGTGGTTATTTTCTGGCAGGATTGTTGTTCTGTTATACTTTGCATAACAAAAGTATAGATCACGACAAAAGGTGGGAATTCACACGGGATTACGCTGGCTTTATGTTGTCTCGTTTTCTGGTCCTGTATTTGTGCTTGACAGCCTATGATTTTTTTTGATGATAATAATTACCAACTGGGCAAAGTTCCTGTAACCCGCCTCGGTGGTGTAGTGGTTATTGTGCTCAACTGCGGAGCCAAAGGTCGTGGGATCGAATCACGGCCGCAGCGGTCGCATTCAGATGGAGGTGCGATGCTATAGATCCGTGTACATATATTTATGTGCCCGTTAAGTACCACAAGATGAGCAAGTTTTCTAGAGCATTTCTACGACGGCATCCGTCTCTCATATTCATATCATGCGTGGTGTTGGGACGTGGAACCCGCACAATTGTTACAATACATAACTTTCTGTCATTAAAAGAGGTATGCATCCACAAGGAAGGGCGTTTGGGTGTTTCAAGACAAGCCAATAAACCCAAGAAGCAGTTGGAAAGAAACCTTCCGTCGAAATACCAAAAGCTTACGAGCAGGTCGAACATAAAAAAAAAAATTACGTCATTCGTAAGTACTGCGACTTGAAGAAAGAAAGCGTGTGACGTAGTTTATTCAAGAAAACCATGGCATAATACGTGGAGTGAAGTGAATGCACAGTAGGACGCAAGTGACAGATTATGATTCTTTATAGGAGTGAATAGCAGGCACTAATTAGCATTTTCCTGCAATAGCCGTTAGTGTTGGTATTATGCAAATAAATACGGGAGGTCCTAGACAAACCATATATTTTCGATTAATATTATAGCTGGTATTTCGTCTCGGTTTTATAGGGCAGCTTGTATGTTTTTCTTTAAATCGCTGGATAAAAGTTTGCCAATTTAGCTTGAAGAATGCTCATGTTTTTTACTAATTTATAGAAAATTCTTGTCAAACCCCTGTTTTCTCCCTATACAGAATGCTTCTCATTAACAAATAGGCCCACCATTTTTTGTAAATATTGGTCATGAGAAAAATGCTGGCTCTATAAAACGTGTACCTTTGGCTTCAACAATCTAAGAAATGCCTAAAAAGAAAAAAAAGTTGAGAATTCTTGTAAGAAACAACTGTAGTTTGAACGACTAAAGAAGTTTGGTGATGCACTGTTTTTAAAGAAATATTTGCGGTAATTAGTTTTAGAAAAAATAAATAAAACAATAATAAATGAAAAAACAACAACAAACAAGTGCCCAAATTAGGCCTGACAAAAGGGGAGAAAAGTACAGGGGTCAAGAACATGCTTTCGTGTATAAAGTAAACCGTAACTTTCTCGTTTGACTGTTGCCCCTGAAATCGCATTCCCGAAGAAGTAATTCAAATCAGACAGTGTCACAGCATGGTAAATAAAAACGCACATGGGAAGTAGAATGAATGCACTCTCGTTTAAAAGGTTGCTACACTCATAAATATAATAAATCAGTGGGACTTATGAACAAGTGGCAGTTGCGACTGCGTTACCTATTTTTCAGTCAAGTACCTCTATAAAGTTCAAAATAATTGTGAGCTTTAACGTACAGAAACTGCACAATGTGTTATGAATGGCACGATTGTGCACGGTGGCCAATTATTTCTGCCAGCCAGAGATCTTTAAAAAATATAATATCACTAAAGATGAGACAGCAGAACCGAAGTGGACAGGACTCGATTAAGCTCAGGTATATATTGTTCAATTATATCTTACTAAATAGCCCATCAACACACGCTTTTAGAGATCTTTAACTTTCACTGAGTCACATGAATAGATTTATTTGCACTAAGTGCTCTTTTTATCAAATTGAGAGATGCGTGGTCAGAATTTAGCACGCATCTTTACAACTTGTCGCTGAATACACGAATCGAACTAGCAATCTCGCTCTCACTAGCGCAATGCTGTAGTAACTGAGCCGACGCACCGCCTCACGAAACTCCTGCATTGAACTAGTTCTGTGCAGCCGTGATGACGAGCTTTTCCGCTTAAAATTGGAAAGCCCAGACGCGTAGTACGTCCTTTCATGTTCTAGTGTATTCCTAACGATGTCCTACGTACTGGCTTCTTATAACCCGGACACTAGGCGTTTCTTCGCGTAGTTTACAGGCTGTGGCTGGCACTTTAAACGTGACCTGATTAAGAGCGTATGTGACGGGCTCCTTCTTGTCCAGAACAGCTGGCCCCTTTGTTTTCAGAATTTCAGATAACCAGCTTGGATCGAGTATATTGTTGAATTGGGGGTGGCCGTGATTGTGTCAGCTACTAAACCGACTCGCGTGTGTGGATGACGTCTGCTCCGATAGTGAATAAGGCTTACCGCATGTCCTATTAATAAGAAGCGAGTTTTACACTCAAGTTCGTCCCAACTGTCACCTTCAAAAAACGGGACCCTTATACAAGTTGGAAATTCAAGTGTCATGACCACATTGTCAATGGTTTAACGGCAGGGTGGCTGGTAGAAACAAGATGAAAAACACTTGAGTCAAGCAGTTTGATTGGGGCGTGTCGTAATTAATAAAGAAGTTACTTTACGTGCATGCTTTTCCACTCAAATGAAAGTATAAAAGAAGCCGCTTAAATTGTATTACAATGACGGAGGATTATTTTTCTTAACAACAATTAACATAATTAATAATGTAAAGCCTGAAGACATGGAGCAGGATCTGCAAACCAAGAACGCGAAGCGATAGGAAGCGTTGAGGACACTTTAATAAAGAGATCTTTTCTTCCTCGAGAAATATGACTCATATATAAACCGGGGCGTTTCTTTCGCGTTGAAGTTGAAGCTTTTTTATGTTGTAAGGAGTAGAGATCAATAGCAAAATGCATCGAAGGCGTGGTATTGTGTCAGGCGATGAGCAACGACCCCCAGTTGCGTTATGGGCGGAACTAACCCTTCCTGAGGGCATCCATTCAGTTCACGCTGGAAATGAAGGGAGACAATGGTGGTACACTTGCTGCGGTCCCGTGTTCACAAAAAGTGTCATTCTTGCGTAGTGATTGGCGTCATTATAAATTCTGAACAAAATACAATTCCACAATAGTGTAAAAGCTGAGGAAGTGCGTCAATGGGCATCCAACGATTCCCGTTAGTAGAGTTCCCAGTGTACTGTTGATCAAGCCGTCGATGACGTCAATGTCTTAGGTAAGCACGTAGAATTTCCACGGTACCTGTAGAATTTCGTTAGGGACATCCGTCAATTCGATGTGCTGTATGACCGCTACTTTTTGACGCACTTTATTGACATCCTGTTTGTCATGGTTCTTCAGATACGTGTCATCTGAAGTGAATTCTGTCAGGTTGTTTACGCGTTCTGCGGCAGCACCGGAGAAGAGATGGTAAAAGAAAAAAATAGCGTGCTCTGTGAGGCGGTCCCGCACTCTCTTACGTGACACTGGTGTCACCCGAATGTTTCCGAAATGTTTTGAACAATTTTAATCTTCTTATCGCCGTTTATTTTTTAAATGCGAAGCATTCCTTAGCGAACTTCGGTGACTTTGAGCGTATCTATCTATCTATCTATCTATCTATCTATCTATCTATCTATCTATCTATCTATCTATCTATCTATCTATCTATCTATCTATCTATCTATCTATCTATCTATCTATCTATCTATCTATCTATCTATCTATCTATCTATCTATCTATCTATCTATCTATCTATCTATCTATCTATCTATCTATCTATCTATCTATCTATCTATCTATCTATCTATCTATCTATCTATCTATCTATCTATCTATCTATCTATCTATCTATCTATCTATCTATCCAGCCGCCTACAACTTCTAGCTCTCCTGGCCGTTTCGATGATGGTATGGCATAACATGACTGTATGGAGAACATATTTGACTAGTCATGACATGAAAATCATGACATTTATGTCATGAATGTAATGATTTACATTTCATGGTGCGACAGCTCTTGCGGTGGTTTCGTTCTCATGGCATACTGCAAAACTGGTATGGTATGACATGATTGCATGGTGAACACAAGTAACAGACCCTAACATGAAAATCATGACATACGTGTCGTGTAACAACAAGACTACATGCCACGCTCACGATGCGCTCGCGGCCGTTTCGCTGGCGTCACATACACCAAATTTGGTATTATGGTACGTGAATGGAGGACGAAGGTATGTGACTGGTGCAAACATGATAAACATTAGATGCGTGTCATGTAACAACATGACTACATGCCATACTGATGCGCACGTGGCCATTTCGCTAGCTTCACATATGCCCCGTTTGGTATTACGTGACGTCAATGGATGATGAAGGTGTGTGACTGGTGCAAACATGATAATCATAAGATGCGTGTCATGTGAGAACATTACTACATGCCACATTCAAGACGCCACTACATTTTGACGTGACACGGTGCGTGCTCACCAGCGTTCATTTCATCGCGTCACGCCGGCGTTGCGACGCCAAGCGCTGGTTTTGCCATATACTCGCAGGCGTGCGCCGGGCTGCGTTGCTTTGACGCATGCTCGTTTTAGCGCGTCCGGCGTCCCTCTGTCACGAAAAGAGGGAGACGCCGTGTTGTCTGGGTAACGCATCGACGCAAATTTCGCGCCGATTGCCATCGGGCCGCGCCGACGGACGCTGGTCGCGCCGGTCGTGCCTGGTGTCAGACTATAGAGTGCTCGCGTTTTATTAACGTAGCGTCACTGTGCCCAGCGTGCACGTCGTCAACGCTACATTGGGGTATATTTGGCCCTTCATGATACGCTCGCGGCCGCTTTGCTAGCTCCACATTGACCAAATTTCGTGTTACGTTACGTAATTGGATGACGAAATATATAACTGGTGCAAACATGATAATCCTGCCACGCGTGTCATGTAAGAACATGACAACATACCATGCTAATAGCGTGCTCGCGGCCGTTTCGCTAGCTCCACATATGCTAAATTTGGTATCACGTGACCTGAATAGATGGCGAAGGTCAACGACACATCCAAAAATGATAATCATGACACGGAAGCCATGTACGGCACCATTTACCTTCACCTAGTAACGTCGTGCTGATTTTAAAGTGACATATCAACCTTTCTTATTCGTGCTTCGCATATCATCGATTCACACTGTAAGTGGGATCTGCCAATTTTTTGTTGTTCGTGTCAATTGCGTTACTTTAGACTGTTATTTGTATTATGGCTTCGAAACTTTTTAGCATTGTTTTAGGCCTGTATCGACCACTTGGTTTTAAGCATGTTCTCACCACATCAGATTTTTATAAGGGCCACCCGCCGAGCCCCAAAAAGTGCAAAACATTTAAAAAGAAGAAAAAAAAAGCTCTCGAGCTGCTATTGCTCGTAAGACAGTAGTGACGATGCTAGACATTACGATCGTGGGCAAAACTTTGCAACAAGTGGCAAAGACCATTGACTTAAAAGTAAACTTAACAAGTTTATACTATGGTTGCAGCTTTTGATTAGTTGACATGACGCATAGTTTTTGTTGTCGTACAATGTTATGGTTAGGTTAAGCTTAGAGTGGAGCTCAATATGAGTTGCAACGCAATGGCCATGGAATTGAATGGGCCCCAAGCCTACATCATAACACCGGTAAACGTGAAACTATAGCTTCGCAAATACTACTAATCAAAGCAGTGCTTACAATGATTGTTTTTTACGTTAACCCAACATCACAGTGTTGGCACCTCTCAAAATGGTGCCAAGAAATTTTCCTATTTTAAGTCAGCATGTTGCATCTGACATGGGGCATGACTGTGCAGCGGCGCTCAATAGAAGTTGCAATACGTTGACCGTGGTTGAGGGGGCTCCCCGCCTATACACTGTAACACCGGCAAACGTAAATTTGGTTTTGCACATAGCAATGGTAGAAACAGTGTTTACGTCACCTAATGTTGTTATTTGAACATAACCACGCAGTGTTGGTGCCACTTTGACCGCCGGAAGCATGTTGCAACACATTTCGGGCGTAACTTTACCTAGCAGTGACTACTCGATATTTTGTGACTCTGGAATTGCCCTAGAATGCAAAAAAAAAAAAATCTGAAGCAATACAGCATTTCGCTTCTGTTTGACTCGATTCTCCAACTGACGTGAGAACTACACATTCACATACTTCCACGCGCTTCGCGATATCCCCCAGCGTGGTTGATACCTGCAGCACCTTCGCAGTCGAACATGTCGCCTCCAACTTGCTTCCCGTGTCCTCGAAACCCTTGGAGCTCAGATGTATAACGTGGCTACACGTCACGGCACCCTGCACGCAGTGGTCGCTGTCGCGCCGTTCGTTAACCTCTTCATGATGGTGGACGCTGGTCAAGCTCAGGGGTGCACGACCTCGCCTCCCGCGGCTCTGGCCCGGGCTCTGCATTTTCTCACCAGAGTCGTCTCAGCGGGAGACCCACTCAATGCCACGCTGCTCGCCCGTGCCACCCTCCTCGTTCGCCGTCACCCAACAAGTGCGACCGGCGGCGGGCTTCCCTTTTGTCTCTGCCTGCCTGGCGTCGTCGGCTAACCGGCGTTTTCGGTGTGCCGTGTTCTCGCAGATACACCGGGCACGCGCGTAAGCAGAGGCATCCGGACAAGTGGGAAAGAGGGTGGAGGATGAATTCGCGTATTACATTTCGAACTTTATATACTTTCTATGTAAAGTTCGAAATATATACACTTTATATATAAAGTTCGGTCAATGTCATACTTTGTATTACATTGACCGGGGTTACGCCTACGCATGCTTTATTTTACGATAATTGCGAGCAAGTTCGCTTCATATGGCGTTATAAGACCTACTTGTTTCCCACAATTACCCAGGAAATACGAAGGCCAATATGGCAGGCCTTTTTGAGGAGCACGTCAATATTTATTTTTCGGTTTTTCATCCGTTGTGGAGCTTTTTATTTTTCATACACGGCCAACGGGAGGAGGGTCGGCGGGACGCTTCAGCCAAGCTTAGTCTCCCTATTCCAGAACACTGCTCCCTCGTAAGTCGACCCTCGCATTTCTTGATGTTGGTTAAATCAGAGAAGCTGTGTAATGTTTACATTAAACGTTCCCTATTTTGTCTCATTCAGTACCTTTTCATGCCGAGTTTCGATTGTTATTCTCGGGACCCTCGCATAGCCACTATCGACGAGGAGTACATTAAAAATTTAGGGGACTAAAGGGTGAATGCTTATATTTGCGAATTTAGGTGGAACATACGTCTTTTCTTTTAACCCGTGCACGACTTCGTGTGAAGTAGACGAGTGGTGGCTGATGTTTATATGGGGTTCGTCATTGCCCTGATTCTGTAGTGCCTGCATCACTGCTGATGTCTCGACGGAGGGAAAAGCCTGAGTAGGGAGGCTTACCCCATTTCTGCGGTATCCAAGAAGTTTTGCACAAACACCATGGACGTTCAGGCTAGCCATAGATATATTCGCGCTAAAAACTTAGCAGAGTAGCGCGGGCCAAATCACTGTGAATCGAACAGAAACCAAAATGAACGTTTGGTGTAAAAAAAAAAGAAAAGTCAGTCAACAACTTTGCATTAGAATGTGGGAACTAGAGCTGTGGTTTGTGGCCTATTGATTGATTTGTGGGGTTGAACGTCCCAAAACCACCATATGATTATGAGAGACGCCATAGTGGAGGGCTCCGGAAATTTTGACCACCCGGGGTTCTTTAACGTGCACCCAAATCTGAGCACACGGGCCTACAACATTTCCGCCTCCATGGAAAATGCAGTCGCCGCAGCCGGGAATCGAACCCGCGACCTGCGGGTCAGCAGCCGAGTACCTTAGCCACTAGACCACCGCGGCGGGGCGGTTTGTGGCCTACGCCAATACAAACAAATGCACTGTCGTTGTGGTTTCCTCTTGTTTTTTTTTTTTTTTGCTTTTTGTGGCGAAGGTGACCCGCAGTCATTACATAATGCAACTCGTATAGTTCAGGCAACATGGGTCAAAACGGAAAATAATGAAGATATCCTGTGCGGTATATATTCACGGCACAAGCATTTAAAAAATTCAATATATTTATATAATGATGCTTTCACCGGCGAGATATCCATGAGAGCACAATTAAAGGCCACATTGATGTAGTTGAGCGCGGAAGGACTGTATGAAGTTCACCCTCATCTCCCAACCCCCTTCCCCCGCCGTAAAAAAATTCTGGCTACACATTTGAAAGGTCGGAACTTTTGTTTCGATGGCGGGAAATGTAGTCGCACTTTGCCCATAGAGCCAGCAGTTATGCAAACAAAGAAAGAAAAAGGAAGGACCAGCTCACACAGCCTAAAGTTCCTAATTAATTTCGAAACGACAATTTTCATGCATGGACACGACAAGTAGCATGCTCGCATCTGACAAAAGTGAAAACCACTTGAATGTTTTTATTTCTTAATTAAGCAAAGAAAATTGTCTAACAATTGTCTACGGCATTACGCTGCCTTTCAGGCTTACCACTGTGAACAATCTAGCATGCAACATCTGCGCCTGCGAGGAAACGCTTGAGCACATTCTATGTCATTGCCCAGCATACCAGACCGAACGACGTATTATGGAAGCGAAGCTCTGTCAGCTGGTTTCACGGCCGCTTACAAAAGAGAAGATCCTGTGACCTTGGCCGACGTCTTCCCATACGCGCAAAGCCACGAAAGCCCTCTTGTACTTTTTAAGGACCACCACACTTCTCGACCACTTGTGAAAGAACTGTGCGAGACCATGCTGTGTAGTCTCGAGCTGACTATTCATGCTTCTCTTTCTTACTCCTCTTCTTTTCTATCTCTTTCCGTTCTATTATTCTCCTTTTCCCCCACCCCAAGTGTAGGGTAGCCAACCGAGCCAAGCTTGGTTAACCTCCCTGCCTTTCCTCTTTATTTATCTCTCTCTCTCTCTCTCTCTCTCTCTCTCTCTCTCTCTCTCTCCCTAGCTTTACTATAGCCTGAAGCCTTCAATTAAATCCAACTCTTCGTGCTTACGTATACATTACTTAGACATGTATATTTATTCCACTCGCATATTCCATATTACCTCCAAGACGCGCATGTATTCGTCGTTCACCAGCTTTGTGTCACGGTGGGCAAACAGTATGAGAATGAACCAAAAGGGCACTATATTTTTTGGTCAGTAAGTCCCAAGAAATAAATAACACTATAGTGACGCGTATACGGCGTAATCTGCTACCCGGATTAAATGAACTTCGAAATTGTGCCATAAGAAAGTAAAGTTAAAAATAAGAAAAAAAGATGAGGATAACAACTCTTTACATTGGCAAAACAAAAACAGTTACCGAATATACGTTTTCATTTACGGAAGGTGCACCAACGCACACGAAGCCGACCCTGAATCTTCATCTTCATATAGTGTGATGCATGCAACGGAAAGGTAATGCCATGGGCTTTAATGAAAATTCTGTCAGTGAAAGAGCGAGAGACGGAGACCAATAAAGAAGGCGAAAAGCTGTTCCAAGACTGAATGACTTGTGCGAAAAGTCAGCCTCTGACGGCACCCTGGCATAATATATACCACCCTTGCTTGACCGTGGCAAGGCATTCTCTTGCATAAATTGTTTTCTTCTATGCATGGAATAAGGAATGAAAAGTAACCGACTGACCGTGAATTTCCCCAGAGTTTTCAAAAACGTTCTCCCTAAACGAGCAAGTGACGAATAGACAGATTGCCCAAGACGCTCACAAGGAATGGACTGGCGTGGTTTTAATGTAGGAAGGACAAAGACGACCTTCAGACCGGCGATAGGTAACTTGCTGTGAGCCAGGCTATAGGCATGAATTGCAAATCTCCATTTACAGAGTACCGTTTTTCGAGGGGGGGGGGGGAGAAAGAGAAGTTCAACCATAGCTTATGCACGTTCGTGCATGTATTTGCCCGTGTTTGTAGATATGCACATCTACACTGAAACATTTTGGACAAGGTGGTTTGAACCCCATGAACCTCCTCCCTCTCTATTGGTTTCACCAGGGGCCCGATATCACAACAAATGAAGCCCTTGAGTCCAGATTGGTGCTGTGCCTTATATTGAGCAATATTTTTTCCACTTCATTGTTGACTGTTCGACGGGGACGGATATCGGACGCGAGTATCAGAAAATAATTTTCGTGTTCCTGGAATTTTAATTACTGTCCAGTCGACTAATCTGCATAATTTACATCTACAAGTGAGCACTCGTTTTCCCACCCTTATACCGTCATATGAAACTCCTTACAGTTAGTTGTTCGCCATGCATCGCTAAACAAGGCGGGCAGTGATCGCTGACGTTAGTCGAAACAGGAGCCTTTTCTTTCTTTTTCGCATCCTCCGATGCTTCCTCGCAGAGAGAGATTCTCGAACGAGACAAGCAGGAGTGCGCCGTCATGCTTCGTTAAACGGGCCTCCTTGGAAGAACGACATGGAAAGCCGTAAAGAAACAATCTCTCTCAGCCTCGCCCCTAGCGCCTTCCACGCATAAGTTGCAGCCAGCCGCTACGTGTCATCCTCGTCGCGTTTAAACAACGTCTCACGGGCTTTATGTTGAGTCTGTGCAAGCGAACGGACACTGTGGCAGTCGTAGAGCCCCGGCCAGTGCACTGCAATGCCAGCAACAAGACAAATAAGTTGGGCAAAAAAAAAAAAGAAACACTGATTTCCCTAACGTGACCCCGCGTTGCGGACTCAGCATGCGCAGAGCGCGCTCGTGTCATTTTGTGTGGCGCGCTTGTCTGGCGCCTAGGGTGTCGCAAGTTTCAAAACAGGGACTGACAAACTGCAGAGTCTCGGTGATTCTATGCAGCGAAAAGGGAGGCTGGAGGAGAGGGAAAAAGAGGTGGGATGTGAAAAGGGCTGGCGATCTCTCTCCAGAAGACAGAGCACACTACAAGGGTGCACCAATGAGTGCTCCATTTCTTGTATTCTTTACGTATACCGAGAACGCGTTTTATGCCTTGGCAGCACAAGCAAGTAAGAGAGAGAAAGGTAAAAAAAAAGAGACTGTCAGAGGAGGGGACAGGTTAGCCTGATCCTGAGCTAGTAATGATTAGCCCGCTGCTGTTCCCACAAGAAAGAAGAGGGGAGAAGTGCCATAGGAAGAAGCGGTGCTTGTACAATAGAGATTATTATGACAGGGAGATAAAGAAGTGATACATGTATAGAGTAAGCCGCTGCCTTATATAGTCTTTCTGAGAATATACCGGTAGAGTCGAATTGCCTGGGGGCATGCTATAGGTGGTTCTTGCTATTGCCGGCCTGAATCTTGTCGAATGACTGATTCAATAGCCACATGCACCGAGGAGGTGCCCGATTTACTCTTGATGTTGCCTCTCGTCTTCTAGCAGCGGTAAAACCTTACCGCAAACGGGCGACGACGACGGTTCAACGAGACAACGCTACTGAACTTACGGGTATCATTCGTATATTTAGTTGAAACGCTGGTGTGTTGGTGAAGCAAGGGAGATCGTTCATGTTCCACCAGGACAACAACAAGAACATGACACCTTCTATCTCTTTGTAAAGAATAGATTTTTTTTTCAGCAAAGATAAAGAAAGGTACAAGAACAACAACGTAGCAATGGCAGCAAACTCGGGCTTCGGTGAGATCCTCACTATAGTTTCACATATGTGGCGCTTATTCACCTTTTCATAAACGCCTCCCTGGGCGCCGCCATAACCCTCCTTGGGCTGTGCCAATTGGCGCATCCCCTCGAAAATGCACTGGCAACGCTGAGCCCTTAGCCTTTGTACTACCGCGCACAGCCCATCATGGCGGTGTTTTTTTTTTGTCCTTCCTGTGAAAAGGTGTATAGGTACATGTTCACTGAAAATGAAAAAAAAAACAGCACAAAAAACAGGACAAAAAAAGAGAGACGGCCGTGCTGACGAGGCGCGCGGGACCCAGCGCACACGAGAAATCGCGGAACCATATTAGGTAACGAAATGCAAAGGCAAGCGCGTGAGCAATTCATCGGTTACTTTCACCGATACTGAAGTCTTGTTCCTTCAATAAGCATGATTGCAAGCTTTGATTACAGATAACAGTTTTCGGGGTGTTTGGCTTTTGTTCAATGCCTTTCTTTATGTCGAAATTCGTCCTTTTGCAATAATTCTTCTGTTGTTGGAGACCACTTGTGTCGTGTACATTCTTCTAATCATGTGTCTTGTTTGCGTCGTCCATCATGAGTATGCTTCTTAATTAAAGCTGCGTGCATATAAATAGAAAAATAAGACAATGATTTATTTCTTATAGCGGAATATCAAGCCGGCACAACGAGTGTATCCGCCTACAGAGGCTGTCACACTGAATCAGTGAGAAACTATGGATCGGCCCTGACGCGCTAAGTGTGATTAACAAAGGCACGTGCTCTGGCTACACAATAAGCCCATCACGTCCGTCCAAGCATCCGCAGCGCCCTTTCAGCTGTCGGCGCCACGGTGTCTGATGAAGAAATCTTTCAGCGCTGTTGTCTCTATATGACACGGCCACGATGGCGATACGCCGCCGCTGACGCCCTTGACACTCTCCAAGGCTTAGGAGATCGGCCTTCTCAGGCCAGTCTCCATATCAGTAGAACAATTCAGAAGATGAAACGAGCGTCCTCGTGAAATATTTGCATATGCGTTTACGTTTGTTCAGATCAGCGGGCTTGAGTGGATAAGATTCACGTAGATGTATGCTTATTTGGTGAAGTATCCGAGGCAGTCGGCAGAAGGAGATGGGTCATATTATTATTATTAGTGCGTTTAAACATTTTCTTGAACAGGGGCTAAACTAGAGCCAACGTTTCAAGTGGTCATGTTTTCTTCAAAGCGGCAGCTTCCTACCTTATTTCACGTCTGTGCATGCTTATTACACTCTGCCCGAACATCACGAGTGGAGTAGGAGAAGGCAGTCTCCTCCTTCACCAATGTGGTTCAGCTAGAGTGCACGATGCATACACATACCAATAAGAGTAGGCAGATGTCCTTGCGTTCTACGCCAGCCTCTCGATAGGATGCTCGAGCCGGGTCGACTTCTCCGGCGTACACGGAATGATATTTCGGCGAAACACCGGCAACACTCTCACATCTGTCGCCACTCCCCCAACGCCCCGGTACCACACTGTCTATAGAGGCGGGCCGCCCTTGTTTCAGCGAGCACCCGTAATTCTTCGTCCGGCGGCCGCGCACCCCGAGCCGCGTCTATGGCGAGAGACGTATGAGGAGCGGTATACAAGCTTCGCAACAGCTGTCACACGAGCGAAGGAACTGCCGAGAACCGCCAAGTCGTGAAAGAAACACAGAAGTCTCAGTCTTGTAGGAGCGAGCAAGCCTTGGGCGATAGCCGGCCAACTCGTAAGATGAAAAAAAAAATGACGTCGCGGCACATTTGTCACTTACGCGGTATCCATTTTTGACGGGTTCTAGCGAGAAAGTGGCGTAGTGTCAAGACTTGCAAGATCTTCGCTTACGAGCTGTGAACGAACGGCTGCCTTACGACGATTCTAAACAGAGAACAGTGTAGCAATGGCTGTCGCTACGACGCGGGACTGAACGCGGCCGTGACATAGATCACTCTATAGTGACCGTGTTTGGTGAATCTTAATGTATTTTTTTACACCTGTGCGACCATGCACAAATGGAGATAAGCTTGACATGACACACTAATGATGGTGATTTGTAAATAAAGCATACACTCCAGCATAAGGAAAGTGACGTAAGAACAAAACAAACGGAGGTCAGACTATTTAGTGGCTTTATTAGTAAGCTAAAGAGGCTGGTTGAAGCAAAAAAAAAAGATCTACAAGAAGGTCGTTCATGAACACAGGCTAATCTTTCGAAACACACATGTTAGCGGAGCATGTCATAACGCGGGCTTCAATCCCCGTTGCTTCACTCTGGTGCGTTTATGAAACTCTGGGTAAAGTCTAGAAGCGTACTACTAAGCCCACTATCATGGCCGAAAGGTCACGCTGTAAACACCTTCTTTTATATGGTGCAACCATACGGCCTGGTTGTATTGCCATTTCGACAGTATTACCGTAGCTTGCGTTAGTTGGAGGGTTTAGTGTCAAAAGCAGTACCTCTTATCCCGTATAACAACCGAGAACAATAATGAACACCGTTAAGAGCACAAATACCAAATACTTATAAGTGCTTTTGCATTTCTTGGAAGCAGAACAAGATCATGACTTTCGTTTTACCCGGTACTTGAAGGCATTGAAAAGGTTAAGCAAAAGTGTTTTCAGAGCTATACTTTGATGTATAGGTAAAACGGACCTGCTGAAATAAAGCGGAGAAATTGTGTTAGAAAAACTGGCCGCCTTATATACGAAATGTCTGTTGACAGGAAGGGTACCAGAATTTGGAAGAACGCCAAGATGATCTTAATTCTTACGAAAGGAGACGTCAAGGACTTAAAAATTTACAGGCCGATCAGCTTATTGTCCGTTCTCTAAAAATTATTTTTAAAAATAATGGCTAATAAAATTAGGTCTACATTAGTGCTCAATCAACCAAAGGACCAATCAGAATTTTGTACAGGCTACTTCACGATAGGCCATATTAATACTATTTTTCGGGTGATAGAGAAATGCGCAGAATACAACCAACCCCTGCACGTAGCTTTCATAAATTACGGGAAGGCGTTGGACTCTGCCGAGACATCAGCCATAATGCTGGCACTACGGAATCGTGGCATCGACGAACCCTACATAAACATACTACAAGAAATCCACAGCGCATCCACAGCCACCATAGTTCTTCATAAATAAATCGACAAAATATCTATAAAGAAGGGTGAAGGTAGGTAGGCACAATCTCTCTAAGGCTATTCCCCTGCGTATTCACAGGAGGTTTTCAGGGCCCTAGAATGGGACGAGTTAAAGATGAGAGTTAATGAACAGTATCTTAGTAACCTGCGATTCGCTGATGACATTGCCTTCATGAGTAACTCAGGAGATGACTTAGATCTCGTGATTACTGAAGTGGACGTGGAAGGCAGAACATCACGTCTGAAAATTATTATACATAAAACTAAAGTAATGTGCAACAGTCATGGCAAAAACACCGCTTTGCTATAAGGGGAGAGAAGCTAAACATTGTAAAGGATTATGTCCACTTAGGATAGGTAGTAACCGTGGAGCCGAACCATGAGAGGGAAATAATTAAAACGATAAGGATGTAGTGCGTCACATTCTGCAATCATTCTCAAATCATGAATGAGAGTCTACCACTATCTCTTAAGAGGAAGGTATATAACAGCTGTATCTTTCCGGTACTTATTTGCGAAGAAGTAACCTGAAAGCTTACAAACAGGGTTCAGCTTAAATTTAGGAAGACGCTGCGAGCGATAGCGAGGAAAATGATAGGTGTAACCTTAAGAAACAAAAATATAGCAGAGTGGATTAGAGAGCAAACCGGGGTTAAGGATATCATAGTGGAACTTAACAAGAAGTAATGGAGGTGGGCTGGGCACGTAACGCGTAGGCAGAATAACAGCTGGTCACTAAGAGCAGCTGACAGGATTCCCGGAGATGGCAAGTGGGTTAGGGGGAGACAGGAGGTTAGGTGGGCCAATAAGATTAAAAAGTTCGCCGGTATAACGTGGGAGCAGAAAGCACAAGATCGGGTTGATTGACGGATCATGGGAGAGGCCTCTGCCCTGCAGTGAGCGTAATGAGGATGATGATGATGATGATGATGATGATGATGATGATGATGATGATGACGATGTATAGACCAAGCGATGCTTACATAGGAAACATCGGTACCTCAAGAAGGAAGCATTCTACTTTCACGATTTATCATGCAGAAACTAAGTAAAAATGTCCTAGAGTTTTTTCTTGTCCCATTCTCATGCCATTCAGGAATACTTCATAGAGCGAAACCGAGTTACTTAGGCATGCTGGCTTGTAGCCTACTGCATTAGGCTTGTTCTCAGCTCGAGGTTGCCAAAAATTTTTTTATTTGACTTACATTCATGAAATTGTTTCAAGAACGCCCCGACCAAAAAAAAAAAAAAGAGAGGGGAAGAGGGTAGTTGTAGGAAGAGTATTGAAATCGAAGCCGATAACTAGATCACTCCCAATTTCACAGTATTCTAAGATCACACGCTTACTATACGCAGTGCATAATCAGCTTCTTTGCATGGTGAACGTAACGGTTTCATCATTTCGCGAATGAGTTGACATTGGGTGTCATTTATTAATTGCAAGAAGACTTGTTATCTTCTGCATACCAACGACAGCAAAGTTCAAAGAAGGTACACATAAGCAGTAGCACGGTAATGCAGTATAGCGTATTGCGTAATTTTACTATCCAGAAATTACCCTTTTTACCTACTAGCGAAGTTTCGTGAAATCATCTCAACGATCTTTTGCAACTATACTTCTGGTCACAATCATATACTTTATTGATCGAAGTAGTCTAGCCTTGCTATTAACTAGAGGTAATGCAGCGTCAGTTCTATTTTGAGTTAGCCCTCTCCTGCTGTACGCTGTTCGCTGTAACAATCGAAATGCTTCATTTTTTTATGCGAAAGCGGTATCTTACTAGGCGAAACAAACACTCCGGTAGTGGTGTCATGAGCAGTATTCATTGGCTGTGTTATCGGTTACGTAAACTGTAGCGTCGTATCCAAGCACGCGCGCCATTGGCTGCGTTGGAGTTAGCTCGTGATGTCAACCACATGCAACAACGTGGCGATGCGGCGTCGATGTAATGAATGCGGGAGCACGTTTGCCGGGAGCTCCTTCAGCGTCACTTTGGCTACGGTTGTGACGTCTGTGACCGCGTGTGGTTCGAGAACAACCACTGTAATTAACGCAATGCGAAACGCGCTTGACCGCTCACTATACTATTCCATGACCGTGATCATGTTGGTCACAATTTTCGGCATGTGAAATAAACACTGTGATGAACCGAAGCTAAACGTGTGTCTAACCTCATTGAGAAGCACGAATATGTAACCAATAGTTGTGAATGGCTTGAGCGCTTCATCAGGTTGAACCCACTCCTAAACACCAGGGCCGAAGGCTTTTAGCTTTCGCTGGTTATCCATTTGTACGGAGTGCATGGGCACTTATTTTTCTTAGGGGCGAAGCTCCTTAAAGTGGCACCCGTTCGTCCCTCGTCGTAGTGCGTAACCATTCTCACGTTTTGATCAGCAAGGTGGGGCCGGAAGGAGATTTCTCCTGTGCGTTGTTGAACATTAAAAAATTTGCAGCGCGCGCGTTAACTAAAAGCTGAATTCTCCTGTCTCTCAATCCCCATTAGCAGCTATTGGCATGTACATTGAGCACGATCTGACAAGGAAGGGTGGCTACGTTATACTCGCTGGGTGTAACCTCTTTGGTTTTAGAAAAGTTTAGCGAGCGTTCGGCTGCAGTGCCATGAATACAGTAACCTTGTATATACCATGAACTCGAGGTGGTTAAAGGTGGAAAGTAGACACGAAGCGCAAGCCGTAAGAAAGTGTGCGTGTGCCACCTCTCGTTTAGTCCTTGGAATGTCCACTGGATGGCGGTGCTTCTATATGCGGAATATATGATGAAAAGATGCGAGATGGTGGTACTTGGACTATTGACTATATGGACGAACGGACTCACAGACCGGACGTACGGATGGCTGCACGGGAGGATGGTCGCATGGATGGACGCAGGGGCGGATACAAGGACGAACGCAGGGATAGGCGCACGGATGGACGTGTGGACGTACGAACAGACGCACGCTCGGACGGGCGGATGGACGCATGGATGGTTACACAGACGGACGGAAGCAAGAACAAATGGACGAACGGATGCTTCATCCCAATCTCCATCATTCACTCCGTGGATATGCTGCCATTTTTTTCTTTTTTTTTGGTTGAGCAGCAATACTCACAAAACATTCAAGTCAGAACATCACCTCACTCAACGATACTCTTATAGTGCCCCGTTCAAAGGTTCCGCTCAGAAACGTGTACGTGATTTAAGCGCAGACGAAGGAAAGTTACTGACTTTGAACTCAAATTGAGGGTTGCCCTTTTACACAAGCGAATAGTGCACGCCATACGTAGTAAGATTCGATGACCGGGTTCCTCGGAGAGATAATACATATATTTCAAAAATTTATTTCAACTTATTAGACGAAAAGTGCATTGTTTCAAATCCTGTTCACACTGACAAAAATTTGAACAGTTTATCTCACAATTCCCCGCTTTCGTTACGCAGAGTACACCGCTTCTAAAAGAAAATAAGATACTAGGCCAACGTGCACTACCGTTAACGATGACCAGTTTCCGAGTAAGTGAACTTGTCAATGTGACCACTCTTACCATTTTGCCCTGCTAGCTTTCTTTTCTTTTCCCTAAAAGTGACCTGGGACCCGTTTTTAAAGTGTTTTCCCTCATATTTCCAAAAATCAGTTCATTAACTCATTTTCGCTTTCTCGTCTAGTTTTGTTTGTGTGTTCCGTAGCTTGGTTATTTTTCGCCTTCTTTTTTTGTGCCTTCAACGTCTGCTACGATTTTATCATCCATAAAGAGTAGGCAGGCATGAATGTGCCCTTTTTTCGTGGAAGCTGTCAGCGTGCACGTCTTCCCTTTCAGTCACCTATTTTCGCCATCCTCTTTCATTTATTTCTTTACTGCACGTTTGTAGATATGAATGCGTTCTCGTATAATATGATAATTGTGATTCTCATACCCACGGCTTGTTGATCCACATTGGTTTTGACGGTGTCTCGACCTTTGTTGCGTACTTCACAGTGAGTTTGACATTGAGTTAGAACGGCTTCAAGCAATCCGATGGCATACTGAACAAAGATACCAACGCTTCGAGGCCAAGGAAGATTTACAGATCACTCGACGTATACAGAATAAGATTCAGAGCCGGATAGATAAACTCGATTCGCAACGTCGGACTGCTTTTTGTGAGTCACTTGACCCACGCAAACCTTTATCACAATTGTGGAAGACGGTACGAGGTCTCCGCACAAAACCCACTCAGCGGTCACCATTCAGGGCTCTCGCATTTTCTGAACAGTGACGCGACATTGACGTGACACAAGGCTTTTGTGCCAGATTATCTAGGCCACTCGCAGTGTCTAATAGCCTATGTCCCTTGAGCAGCTGTCCACAAACACTAGATTCCCGCATGGATTTGCCTTTTTTCATCGTTGAACTCGGAGCAGCACTAGCTTTGAGTGGACGCACGTCGGCGCCAGTGCCCAGTAGAATTTCCTATAGGGCCCTGTGTCGTCTGTGTGAAAGCGCTAGAATCTAGCTCCTGGAGTTGTACAACAAATCCTGGCAAGATGGGACGCTCCCGACAAGCTGGAAGACAAGTGACCTAGTTCCACTTCTGGAGCCAGGCAAGTCACCGTTGGAGCTCTCATCCCACCGTCCAATCGCATTGGCCAGTTGTGTAGGCAAAGTTATACAAAGGATAATCCTGGGACGCCTGGAGTGGTACTTGGAGTTCAACAACATCATACAGATGCCGTGCCAGGATTTCGGCGTGGTCGATCATCGATTGACAACGTAGTCGACCTGGTCACTTACGTCCAACACGAGGAAGGCCGTAAGCGTCTCTGCGCATCTTTGTTCCTAGCCGTCAAAGGGACGTATGACAACATTACGCATGAAGCTGTCTTCACCGCTATCGAAGATGTAGGAGTAGTGGTGGGATGTATCGCCGGGTACGTAGGTATCTGTCAATGCGATCCTTCTTTGTGAGCACTGAAGACAGTCAAAGCTCTCCTCATTACAGCCACCGAGGCGTCCCTCAGGGTGGTGTACCCAGCCCTGTGCTGTTCAATCTTACACTAATTGCTCTCACTGAGCATTTTCCAAGCACAGTAAGGCTATCAATGTACACAGATGATGTCTGTATTTGGGCATCGACTGTAACACGTCTGCAGTAGCGAGCGAGAATTCAAAAAGCTGCCACTGAAACATTAAGTTACCTCCGAAATCGAGGCTTGAAAATTTCTTCCGAGAAATGCGCCCTCGTAGCTTTTACACGCAAGCCTATGATTAAGTTCACCATAAGCATCAATGGTCAAGCTGTACCATACGTTCGATCGCACAAGTTTTTGGACGTCATAATTGACAGGAATCTGTCATGGAGCGGTCACATTTAGTACATGAAAAGACAGTTAATAGACATCTGCAATCTACTAAAGTTTTTTGCAGAGCAGACTTGGGGAATGTCAACCAGTGCAATGCTACAGCTATACAGGGTAATTTTTCTCGGTTTCCTGCGCTACAGCTTACCGGCATTGACTAATGCAAGCAAAACAAGCCTACGAACGTTACAAAGTGTTCAGGCCCAGGTACTCCAGAATTTCCTCGGCTTGTCTGGTAGTGCGTTGACAATGGCTTCTATAGCAATCGCTGGTGACCACCTAGTCGCGACACATATTGACGTTGAGACACTCAGGACACATATAAGGCATATTGCTCGGACAACCTGCCACCACCTAGCCTATTTACCAGCAGACAGGCCACGCTCATCTTTTTGTCAAACGCTAACCGTGTATCGCGACGTTTTGCCAACATACTTCACACCCGCTGCCAGGCCTTCGACTCCTCCTTGGTGCCTGAATCTGGTTAACACCAAGCTAACAATATCTGGCATAGATATGTCGTAGATC
Source organism: Rhipicephalus microplus (assembly GCF_043290135.1). Lineage (NCBI taxonomy): Eukaryota > Metazoa > Arthropoda > Arachnida > Ixodida > Ixodidae > Rhipicephalus > Rhipicephalus microplus. Next base: position 269,605,439 of record NC_134701.1, on the reverse strand, counting down.
TGTAGATATGTCGTCGCCTGCTCTTAAGCAGCTTGCTCTACTCTTGTTATACGAGACGTACCAAGGCTGTATACACCTATACACCGACGGCACCGTTTTACAGAACAGTTGAATGGAATGTTTTGTTATACCAATAAACGCCACAACAAGCAAATTTAGGACCTCCCGCCTTACGACATCAAACAGGAGCGGAGCTCACAGCTCTTCGTGCCACATTGCGATTCATTAGTGATCAACTGCCACAAAAATGGACAATTTTCAGTGACTCTAAGGTGGCGCTGTAATCTCTTCTACCACCTTTACGCCGCGGCCCGTACGAACAACTGGTGCTAGAGATTGCAGAAAAGACTCACCATTTATTTGAGAAAGAACATGAAATAGCCTTTCAATGACTTCGAAGTCATTGTGGAATAATTGGCAATGAACAGGCCGATCGAGTTGCCCGTTCTGCCCATACTGGAAGCAATCAAATATCAATTCCGCTCTCCAGAACTGACGCGGAATGAAAGCTCCACATGCTTGCTTGCAAGCGCACCACGTCACAATGGAACGAGTCACATCTCACCCACGCACGATTATGCACCTTAGACCCAACCCTCAGTCTTCTAATTCCTCCACAAATTTGCCGACGAGACACTACAACGCTGCGCAGATTATGGTTGGGTGTCGCATTTACCAATGCGTACGCGTTCTACATAGGAATGGCCAACACTGCAAGTGACCATTGTGGCAGTGACGAAACAACTTGGCATATTCTGTGCGAATGCCCACAATATTGCTCGCAGAGACAGTCACTCTGCAATGCACTTGACGAACTGGACAACCAGACTCTTTCGGAAGAAAGAATTCTGCTCTACCGACAGGACTTTATGTCGCAGAAGAAGGCTGTGAAGGCACTCCTGCGCTTCTTGCGTTCAACCGGCCTTTCTAAATGACTGATCGGAAGGCCCAGCATGCGTGTGAATGTGAATTTTTAAAGACGATATTGCTTCTTGGGGACCTTCAACACAAAGATTTTGATCTGTCTGTCTGCCTGTCTGTAAGTAGTCTGTTTGCCAGCCCCCCTAACAATACCCGAAACGGCACCAAAAGATACCCCAAATGACCGAGCCCACCCGCAGCGCCCACCAGCATTGCTCAAGGTTCAGCGTTCATACTTGCGCGATTGCCAATTGAAAAGCAATTAATGCGCATATCTGAGGCACCATAACAGCACGACAATATTCTGTATGTGTGTCTTTCTACTAGAAAAGGCATACATAAGTAATTCTAAGGACCGTAGCGGTTATTACGCTGCGCTGACAATGCAACGCTTGCACGAAAAGGAAAGTTTTTCCAACGCTTTGCTAAGATCACACAGTGGTGGCGCCTACCCGTCGCCTTGCGTTCTGCACCTTATCGCTCGCTTCCAAGACGAACGCGCACGCCACGTGCTTCGTTTTCCAAGATAACGGCCAGATGGCGCTCATGTCTCACGTGTGAAATGACTTGAAGCGCTCGTTCACCGCCGCTGCACGCTCGAGGCTCTCTAAAGCAGCGCCTCCAAAATACTATTCACCAATTTTCTTGCGCAGAACACCAAATAAACGTTTTGTTCACTCTCTCTAGACGCGAGATTATCATCTTTAGATGACATTTGCAGAGTGACACGCAGATACGGGGCCAATTTTCTTTTCTCATTTATTTTATATCTCTCTATCTCTATCCTCTTTCTGACTCTCATTTCCCCATCCCTTTACAGGATAGCAAGCCCGTTCTTCTAGGATAACCTCATTGTCTCTTCCTTTTATTTATTTCTCTCTCACAGCGACCGACTCTGGACCCGATGATATGGAGGCCGGATCGAGCTGCCCGCCTGGACAAGTACCGTGCGGAAACAGCTCCTCGGAGTGCCTTCCGAGGCGGCTTCACTGCGATGGTTTTCCAGACTGCAGAGAAGGCGAAGACGAAAAGGACTGCAGTAAGTCTTGATTAAAAAAACTAGCGATTTTATGTATGTATGTATGTATGTATGTATGTATGTATGTATGTATGTATGTATGTATGTATGTATGTATGTATGTATGTATGTATGTATGTATGTATGTATGTATGTATGTATGTATGTATGTATGTATGTATGTATGTATGTATGTATGTATGTATGTATGTATGCATGCATGCATGTACGTACGTACGTACGTATGTATGTATGTATGTATGTATGTATGTATGTATGTATGTATGTATGTATGTATGTATGTATGTATGTATGTATGTATGTATGTATGTATGTATGTATGTATGGCTTGTCACTAAATTGGCGGGTCAGATGAAGGTTTCTTGCTTTTGTTTTGCCATCATGTGTATTTTTTGGAATGCACACGCACAACATTGGAAGACAGCCTCGCTGTTATGTGGCAAAACACAATTTTTGCCTGCAATGTTTAACAACGTTTGCTTAATCCTGGTAAAAGCATACAGCTTACGTGATGTAACTATAGCAGCAGTTCGAAAAAAAACTAGAACTATTAGTCGGAATAGAAGATACATTTTTTTATTACAACATCATCAGAGTTGATGTACGCACTTGGCAAGAGACATCGACTGACTAACGAAAGTGAAGGATACTCTATGTAAGGAAGAGCGGGGGGTCACACTAATGGCTTTTAAAAGGTACAGCTTGTTAAACGGCTTAGCTACCTCAACTATTTCTGAGTTTAAGGGGCATATTAGCTTTTGTTTTGATACTTCTCAGGTCAGCCGAGAAGTAACATGAAAATTGCACTGCATCTCCAATAATTACACGCCTTCACGTGCAATGTGAACCATGAAGCATACATATATTGTCCATGGGTCAAAATACATCTATCGAGGGGCACTGTGCTTGCATAATCTCTAGCACTTATCGCGAGTAGTCTTTTTTTTTGATAAATTCCAAGCACACGCACACTCCAGGCGGATACACATGAAGACAAAAATGCATGCTCACACTATAGGAATTTATCGACGGTGTGAAAAGAATCTGACGTGGAGAAATAGAGGTGGATGCAACCGGATACATTTTAAGCCAGGGGCCTTTCGTTGTCTGTGAGAAGGCCCATCAATCTCGAAAACGCACTTACTCTTGAAACGAGCTCACGTTGCCGAAATACGAAACGGCAATCATTGTCAAGTGACCATCCAAAAAAAAAAACGGCTAGTATACTCGCAATGGTGGCTTCATCTCTTAGGATGAGTGAAAGAAAGCGACATAGGAGCACGTATGGCACGGAACCTAACTGTCCCTCGTCTTCGACTGTCTTGCGACCTGTGAATGAGCATGGTCCGCTGCCTCTTGCCGTGTTTTTCGTGTCTCAAAGTGTAACTACCTGGTCCCTATTTGCAACTAGTTTGTCTTTACGAAGGCAAACACGCCCTGCCCCTTGCATGTGGCGTCTCATCGAACTAGTGTCTCGAGATGCTGTAGCCCGTAATGTGACGTTTGATTAGACCGAGCATCGAAGACGAAGGCCTCGCTTATAGCTTCACAAGACACGACGCAGCGGACGTTTCTTTCTCTTTCAGTCCAGCCATCGGCAATATAGCTTCGATGGTCGCTTCTATTTCTACCTCTTATAGCTTCGGACTTCTGCTGCATTCTCCGAGATAGTAAGCTCGGAGAACGCAGCGGTTTTCACTAACGCGGTTTTTACTAACGTGGCTTCTTGACGCGCCTCCTTGAAAGAGGCGTTCTCGACACGGCAGAACATTAGGTGATGTTCTCGTGTTTTCCCGGAGTGAGTGATTTTTAAATGAAAAGAAGAGGAAAGTGAGCCCCGTAACTGTCTCTCAGGGGGAGGACACCTCAACAATAGCTCACGAGGGATGGGGATAAAGGAGGAATTAAAAGGATAGGATTAAAAAGTAAATGAAAGGATAGGATTAAAAGGTAAATAGATAGACAGGAAGGAGAGAGCGGGGCGCATGGACAGCGAACGACAGAAAACGGCGGAAGTAAGGACGAGATAAGAAAGATGGATATTGTCGCAGGAGTCTGAGGACGGGGCACCACTCGGCGAGAGCTCTTGTCGGCGTCAGGAGGTGGCGTGGGCGAGCCCAGTCGGCCAGAACTGGGCTGTCGTCGGAGATCGCGGGGGAACAACCAGTCGGCACGAAATCCAGCAAGCAAGTCCGTTTTCACGGAACAGTCGTGTCGCTGTAACTTTCGCATAGCGTTTGATACACTTTCAATGGCTATAAATAACAACGCGCTGAGTCCAATACTGCGTCACGTGTTCTTTGAACAGGCTTTGTTCGACGAGTGACCAATGAAGCCTGTATTTCCCTCGAAGCATCGTCGGTCTCATAGAATGCGGAAGGTGTACAGGTTCGAACACATTTGGTGAACTATTTATTAGCATACCAGTGTGCAAAGCTGGAGCGCTTATTCTGCCTCACGAGTGAAATGCTCATTATAGGCGTTCTGATAATGGTTTTCATGAAAACAGTAACGTTTTTAACTATGTACTAAACACTGCCTTCTTTGATGACTTGGACGTCAACGAGTATCGAATACTAATGAATAGATGTACACAAACCTGTGCTTGCATGGGCAAATATATGGTATAGTCCTAAAGGACACGTCCCAACCTTGATGTTGTCCTTATTAGCCTTACTGGTCATCGCAAACAAATCATCTTCGAATGAAGATGTTTAATGAACGTCGTTTAATTTATGTCTGAATGATGGTATTCCAATTACTCAGAGCAACACATCGTACCGTAAAGAACCTATAAATGACTCAATAAGTTCGGTATATTCACTCTGTCAATTCTGAAATAAACACTGTTATGAGATCACATCAGGAACAGGTTTCGTCTCTTGTGTGAGTTGGAAATTCATATTTCTAAGGTAGCACTAAAGGACGTCGCCTAAAGGAAGGCTCACTGGCACACGCTAGGCAGTGCTCTAGCAACTGTCTCTTATTGAACATCTGCCCTACGTATATACATCTCTCATCATTTGGCCACCTGACAATTTCAGCGCACTGACGTATTCAAAAACACCATTTTATTCTCTGACAACACTATCGATGGTATGCTGACACATTTCGCCCCTTCAATGATTGTGGTCTTTGCTTCGATGATTTCTCGAATGCACTCATTTTTTGGCGGTGGATTGTGATACATTTTGAATAAATAGGGTGAACAACCATAGTCATTGCAACGTGTGGGCAGATGCCCATCTTTGTATCAAGCAACGCTCCTGCAAACGATCACTGATACATCGGCCTCCTTGAGCGATGCATTTCCCGCCACAGGTCAGTGGTAAACTGTGCACCACGCATTCTGCGCATGGTACCACAAGATCTTGATGCTTTTTCTGGCACCTTTCTAGCTCTTTAGTGGCTGGGTTAGTGAGCTTACACAGTGTACAGATGTCATCTCGGGCATAGAATTGCATCAACATATGTTATATAGAGTCTGATAAAAGTAAAATAAAAACCATACGTCAAACAATGCGATATGAGCGTTGAGTGAAGCAATACCTATCTGTACGAGTGATGATACGATGGACATGCCATGGCCACAGCTACTTGATGCTCACATAGGTGCACAGCCACAAGGAGAAGTTATTGCAGGTAAACGTGGCTTTCTTCAGCCTGTTGACCTGGCGATTTTTGTTCGACACTATAAAACGTGAGTTGCGCTTTTTTCCGAGACGCTGAACATCAACGGTGACTCCATTCCGCTTCCCTGGTTAAACTCACTCTCTTTAAACAGGTCAGTTTCAGTGAATATGTTGATGCAATGAGCCGTTTTTATTGAGCGAAGATAAGTGGGTTGTCGACCACGTACTTTCCAAATATGCGCACCCAGCGATACGTCTGACATTTAGGTTCTTGAAAAGAGGACAGGTCACTTCGAGACTATGAACCCTGTCAGCAATTCAGGAAGCCCAGCATTATCTATAGAACACCATATGTCACCTCTCCCTGAAGTTGGCAGCCCAGCGACCAGCCCTTAACATCAAAAACCAATAAAAGTAGAGGATATCATCACTTCTGAAAACACGGCCGGCGAAAGCGCTCGTGTGGGTCGGACCATTTCTATGACTTGTATTTCCATCAACTTCGATGATACGATTTCATGCTGTCTGGCCATACGCTTGGGTGAACATTCAATTTTTCGGGCCTAAGCACTCTATTCAGACCGACATGGTGAATCAGGTCGCCAATTGAAGCATGCTCAGAAAAAGCACCATATAATACAGAAACAACCTTCTTGGCAAATATTGACTCGTACGTTTCCGAAATAACCTCCATTTTTGCCGACATGCGAAGAAATTGTGAGCGCTTTATGCTGCAAGCGCAGTGCTTTATTCAGTGGCAATGTAGAGAAACTCGAACGAGGCTAGCAAAAAAAAAAAGAAAATAATAAATAAATAAAATAAACGATAAGTCGCGCTTAGAATAAGCTACGACGAAGCTTATAAACTGTTAACGGTGTCAAAAAGTGGTTAGAAGTAAGATCTTTTTACTCTTAGTTTTACATAGCGTAGATTTTATGTTCTAAATGAGTGGACATAACTCTTACTTGAACTCATTTTCTTTAACTGAAGGGCTTAAGTGGAGGGAGTGGTATTTGACGCCAAATAACAGAAATCTAATGAGAAAAACTGACCTCGTTAAGTTGAGAAGCTTTAAGGTAATTGTATTTTCTTGCTTCAATCATCAAAAGCTTGTCTACACATAGACATCTTGATTCTTGCCTAATTGCTTGTGATTCAGGGTCGAGTTTCAGGTTCAAGTGAATCATCATACGGCATGTTCTATTGAAGTTACACACTCCGAAAGTTGTGACCCAAATGATAAAGACTTTTGTTTTGTTTCTATACAGGTAGTTTAACACGCGCATTGCTGAGCGGGAAGAGTTGCTATAAAACTGCTGTCGAAAGTCAGCTCTAAGCCGTGTCCCCCCTTCTTTTCGTTCCTGTTAGTAGGCTGTTAGACCCGCTGTGGTGGTTTAGTGGATAAGCTACTCAGCTGCTGAGCCGCAGGTCATGAGATCGAATCCCAGCTGAGGCGGCTGCATATCAGATGGAGGTGAAAATACTCTAGGCTCGTGTGCTCAGATTTGGGTGCACGTTAAAAAACCCCAGGTGGTCGAAAGTTCCGGAGCCCTCCACTACGGCGTCTCTCATAATCATATGGTGGTTTTGGGTCAGTAAACCCTAGATATCAATCACTATACTGGGCGAATTGGTATGATTCATTCTGTTAGCCAGAATGAATCATGCCAATTCGCCCAGTGCATACTTCGTCCTGCTTGAAGAGGGGGTGTGAAAGGGCGAGACAAGTGTGTACTCGAAGTATGTATTGTGTTTAGAGAAGATATACACATAAAATCCATGGATGTGCTTTGGTTTGGTGACTCTGGTACGCGAAAACAAGTTCCACGCCCCTACACACTTTTACACTCCCCAGTATAGGATGAGATAATAAAGGCGGTACCTCCGCATCATCTCAAGGTATTACATGCACGAAGCAAGAAAAAAATAATGCTGCAGGACTTCGCATTACTTGATTGAGTACGTATATCTTAAACTGTTGCTCTAATTGGCGCAAAAATAAAAAAAGCCGATAAGTATGGTATAAGCGATATTTGACTTGCTCAACAGGACCCTACTATAACCGGGGGAAGGCTGCTTTTCATTACGAGGGCTGATCTAAGTGAACGCGCTTGCCGATGTAATGACCGGCGCGCCACATCTTTTGCGATCGCCGGCCGCTGTTGGTGCCGCAAAACAGATGCAGAAATCGCCGGGCCATAGATTGATGAGTCGCCGCGCAGCAGAGGCGAACAACACATGCCCACCGCCGCGACTGTCCGGAGCCGCAGTGGTACTCGATCGTGGACTCTCGCACGATCGGCGCCGTGGCGACCGGAGTGACCGAACGAAAGCTCGCACTTGCCATGTAGCACGCCAGGCACGCGAGGGAGAGGGAGTGAGAGAACGCCTTTGGGTTTGAGCTGTGGACGTATCGGCGCAGAGCGATTCATCACGGCTTCGCCTCGTCCGCGCGTATTTCGGTGTATACCGCGATAGCTGGCAGAGGCTTAAAGATGGATCGCAGCCAGTCTATCGGTCGAATCGCGTGCGAGAGCTACTTCGCTCATTCTCCCTCCCATGGCCCGCTATCTTTCGAGCTGCCGCCTGGTATGACGGCTAGCCGCGAGGCTTCATTGTGGTCTGTCGAGGGCGTCCCTCCGTCGTATATCACGATGCGCCCTGGTCTGCCATTTCTAATGCCGGTTGCGACCACTAACTTGCCAAGATGCTCTTCGCGCCCCCGATCCTCCTCCTCTTTCCGAGACGTTGCGGCAGAAGACAAAAGGTTCGACACGAAAGGCCACCACGCCGGCGACCTTTCCGATCGTTGGCACTACACGCGAAGTGGCCTTGATCGAGTTCCAATTGGCCTTGCTCCGCCACTAATGGGCGTGCGAACACGTGTTTGAGTGTATCAGAGGCCGTACTTTTAGACTTGTTGGTGTTCCAACATGGTGTACGCGAAGTTACGTTGTTATATTTTCAGCGTTTTAAGAATCATTGGGCAAGCTTTGTTAAGAATCGTTATTAGATGCATGTGGCCCTCTCGCTCGAGCGCTACAGACCTCTTGATGCCCGATGCATGAGCAGCTTTCTTAGAAGACGCCGACACACAGTTTTATTGTTCGTTTGTGTTTGGAAGGCTAGTTGTCACTCTTGAGATGAGTTCTGCTTGAGGTACGAGAATATTCATTTAACAGTCGAACAGACTGTGAAAGGTAAAAATGGACGTCGTATCTGCTAACCTAAACAAAAGGAAACTGATAAGAAAAAAACTGAAAGAAGAGAAAGAATTAATTAATTAATTATTAATTAATGACTGAGTGAACGAATGAATTAATGAATGAATGAAGGAATCCGGATAAGTTTTACAGGACAAAACAACTTGTTGATCAATAAGCGTGTTGCGTAGACAAGTGTAACCATTCCATTGTCTCTTGATTTCAGCTGACCTGCACGGAGGCCTCTCAGCGGTTCTAGGCGTCCTGTTCAACTGGAGTACGCACAATGTCAGTAGAACACAGGACTCGTCCCCTCGGTTCTCCTGTAGTAAGGCACCCACTCTCTCTTATCGGTTAATTAATTAATTAATTATTTAAATAATTAATTAATTAACTAAATAACTAATTATTTATTTATTTATTTATTCTTTTAACACATTGCGATTGAGTCCTTAGTTCAGAAAACTCGGTTGCTTTGCGTACACTGGGCTCAGTAGATTGCCAACTCACGGAGTACTTCAGCGATCACTGACACTAGGTATACCCCAATATCCACACAACTATGTTTACGTGTGGATTACGAAGCGTTATTAGTTACGTTTGATCATAATATAACGCGATAAGAAAACAAAGAGCTCACAAGAGTTCTGAAGCGACTTGTTCTCATTAGCCGGAATGTGCACGTGACAAACAAGAAAATTGAATTATTTTTATTAAAGGTGTCTAGTTTAGACAATTATCAGTGGCACCCATCATGTCTTACACTTTATTTTTATTGATGTGAATACAAACATATATGTTGGTACAGAAATAAGGCACGGGCTACTACTTAGTTTTTTTTATTGAATCTAGCATACAACGCGATAAATATACAAATAGTAAAACACGAAAAAGAATACGCCAACACAAATATGCAAACATGCAAGCAACCCCACCAGAACATAAAATTAAAACTCCGAAATTGGAATGAACCACGTCTGTCTTAATGTCTATGGTCACGATGGTGATAAATCAACTCTCAGTCCGTTTGCTATGACGACACTGTTACCTGGTTCGAACTAAACTATAGTTGAATTGTATCAAAATTAGAGCAACATGACTAATGTTCATATGTTTTTGCGTTATCTCAGTAAAAAATATAAAGGTGAAAAATCCCTAAGTTTCAATGATAACAGAAGAACAAAGCATACTCTACACATACCAATAAGAACCTTTTGGAAGCCCGCATGGTGTAATGTATTGTAGTAGCAGGTGACAGCCACGGAGTAGATAAAATATCTGCTGCGTTGCTTTCTGACCATGTCTGCAATGAGCCAATTCTCAGTCTATGTTAATGTATGCATAAACCACTTACTATCATGCTGAACGTTTTGAATTGCTTCCTTGCAGATCGCACAGATGTACCAAAGGCTTGTTACTGTGATCTCCACTCAAAGAGCAGAGTGTTCTGCCTCAATTCGAACCTCACCCAAGTCCCAAGGGCGATTCCTGACGTGACCCGTCTGTAAGATTTTTTTCATGTTCGCATGAATTGTTTCAGGTAGAGGTACACATTTCTTAACGATTCGAGGAGCTCACTCTATTTCCCTAGTAGTATTTTCCCCAAACGCTCGTTTTATTTCATCTATCATCTACTACATTGCGGTTTAGCTATATTTTTAACACACCATATTTAATCGTTATGTATGATATTATGGATGGATACTCGTAGCGCTGAGAAACACGCATGTGATAATCTGGAATATGTCCTTTTCCTAGTGCAGGAGTCGCCACCTATAAAGCCAGCCGGCCACATGTGGCCCACGTGGCAGTATTATGCGACCCACGTCACTGCGTAAAATTCCCCTTCCCCTTTTAGCCTTGCCTGCCTATCTCATATGCCAACGTGACAGTTTTGACCAAAAACGAGATCTTCGCTTCTAACCCATGTTTTATTGCAAGCTTTGCGATATGTGTGCCGAAAGTAAACATAATTTTTATTCCAGTTTTACAAGATAGTGTTCATTCACCGAATTTTCACACTTTGCCAGCATATGCCCCACCCCCATTTTTTTTATGCGGCCCCCGCCCGGCTGCGTCGGCTGCATGCAACTTGGCCCTTCACCTCAAAAGCTTGCCGACCTTTGCCCTAGGCAATTATCTACATGGTAATGCCAAATTTCGCTTCAATATTGTGCTGATCACGTACACTCACCGACACCTCATCTTTTACCTTGCGAATACATTCTGCAAGATAATGGCGAAGGGTTTGGCCCAATATGTAGAACATGACGCGCGGTTAAACGGTGGTATTTGTTTACTTGCAATACTGCTAGCTTTACGATGAGGGCCGTGGAACGGTTGGCATTTGACAACGCATAATATCCAAAGAAAGCGTAGCACGTATTTTATTTTATTTATTTCTGAGCCTCATTGTCACACTAGTGTGCAGCTCGCGTTCACACCTGCGAAAAAAAAAGTGATATATGTTGCAAGCTACCCACGAAAGCAGCTTAGAGAACTTCGGTATCTCTGTCGTTTTTATTTGGAGGGTTTTAGTTTTGAACTTTTAATGTTGCGCGTTGCGCCGTTATTTTTTATCGGAGCTTCACGAAGAACCGTTTTATGTGGGTGCTGCGCCGGGCACGAAGTTCGTTGTTGCGACTGATCTGACCTTGGAAGAAAAGAATCTGTGCCATTTGTTCCACTCGGGCGCACCGATGTTCGGAAAATTGCAGAAGGCTGCCCTACTGCCGGTCGTATAGGGGCCACTGTCCCCGGAAAAACGTGCATCGCATGCGAGAAGTTGTACTGCCCGAGCAAAACAGCGCTCCCCAACCGTAAATAACTGATGACAAGGAACTGCTAAAACAATTCTCACGAATTCAAATAGTTTAGTTGCGACCAAAGTAAAAATGTCAGCTCCACCCGAGGCCCTTGCTTACCCTCCCACGGAGAATTTTCTTAAATGCTCCATCCAGTAGCGTTTCCTCATTTTATTGACGTCAAAAACTCCTAGAGTGTGTCAGTTGATTGATGTTTCCACGTAAACACACTCTCTGTCACTGATTGCAAGAACCAAGAGTTCACGTCCTGGTAAATATTCTGACGAATTTTCACATCGCTGCATGCTGCGCCAAACATAACGTTCCAGGTAGTACTGACAAACCTTTGGTACTTAGTCCGTCATGGTGGATCAGTGGTTACGTTGCTCGGATTCTGATCCAAAAGTCGCTGGCTTGATCCCGGTCCTGGTGGTTTCATTTCGGGAGAATAGAAGAAGCTTCTGTACTGTGCGAAGTTAGTGCGCGTTAAAGAACAGCAGTTGGTGGAAATTTCCGGAGCCCTCCACTACGGCGTCCCTAGTAATCACATCATAATTCTGGGATGTAAAATCTAAGATGTTATTAAAGTTCAAAATAAATTGAGGTGAAAGTCTTAGATGCCTCATTTAAAGCGAAATTCGCCCGTCAGTGGTGTCAGGCAGGAGTGATGGAAAAAATGATAAACGCGCGAGAAACCACCACATGACGTCACAGATTGTCAAAGCTTGTGACTTCACCTTAATGACATCAGGACGACACTGAAACTTCACGTGACGTCACGTCATATGATGAAGTCATAACGTGACCACGTAGTTTCTTTAAAGGGGGCCCCATCAGAGGGAGAGAAAAAATGGTAGAGAAGGAAAGGCAGGGATGTCAGATAGTCTAGGATAAACTGCATGCTACCCTGCACGTGGAAAAAAGAGGGGCAGATTGAAAGGAGGAGAAAAGAGAGATGAAGAGATGACACATCACACAGCTTGTGCAGAAGCATCTATCCAGTAAGGCTAGCCGATGCAAAACCAGGTCAAGTGCCCCAATCCTGGAGGCAGTGGAAAGGCACGTTAGGTGAAGAGAGCTTTCCAAGTGTTGCGGGGCAGCGTCAGTACATGGACTGAGGAGAAACAAGACGGCGTTCGATTACGAGTCGTCTTGAGTGATTGCGCAAGGGATCCTGTAAGCTTTTTGCAACAACGTACTACGTTGTAAAGGGATCTGCTTCAAGCATTCCCTCAGCCACTTTTCCTATATATATATATATATATATATATATATATATATATATATATATATATATATATATATATATATATATATATATATATATATATATATATATATATATATATATATATATATATATATATATATATATATATATTGTAGGCATCTATTATGCGCTTCATCCTCATCTGAACAGCAGTCAATCATCATCATATGTTCTGGCTGACAATCATCATCTGCTTGGCACGAGCGCTTCTTTGTCGGGTCCGTTGCGCTTGTTCGTTCCCGAGTTCACGGCCAATAAACCTCGCTACAACCGAGTCGTCATACGTGGTGGAGGTGGATTGACGTTCCCAGTACCTCTACTTACAACGCCTACTCGCTGGAGCTCCGTTCAGGCCGCCGCTTGGACCCTCAGTCCGCCAACATGTCTCAGAGTGAGTGGGTGGATGCCCTTTCGGCTCCCGTCTCTGCGCCGCAAGCCGTCTCTGCGCCGCAAGCCGTCACTGCGCCGCAAGCCCCTCCTCTTTACATCGTAAACCACCAGCGTGACCCTCCGATCTTCGATCGTATCCGATCTTCGTATGACGACTCGGTTGTAGCGAGGTTTATTGGCCGTGAACTCGGGAACGAACAAGCGCAACGGACCCGACAAAGAAGCGCTCGTGCCAAGCAGATGATGATTGTCAGCCAGAACATATGATGATGATTGACTGCTGTTCAGATGAGGATGAAGCGCATAATAGATGCCTACAATATATATATATATCGGGACTAAAAACCTCACGGATTCACCGTACGACACGGGGTTGAAGTATCAGTTGTCTAGGCGGAGGTACCCGCTTCAACATTCTAAGCTTTCTCGGCCGCAGTCGTCGGGTCTTCGAATGCTACAGGCTGGTTCATTCCTGTCTCCTAGTACATTAGGTCACTTTTATGATGGCATAACTCAAGGATGCCCTAGTTGTGAGGCACATAACTGGACACTCGCTCACATGCTCTGGCAGTAACCGGCGTTACATGGCGCAAAGTTCAGTACAGAACTAGACTGGGAGAGAGCTCTTAAAAGCTCCGAGCTCTCAGTCCAGTACTCGGCAGTCCAAGAGGCCTGCGAACGGGCAGAAGGCCACGGTCTTCCAGTCCCGGCGTGGACGCGGCCAGCAACTGCGGCGGACCTCTCTTATGGTAGTGTCTGACCAGTTCTCCAGGACCAAATAAAGTTAGTTTCACTTCACGGGGTCAAAGTCAGTAACAGCCATGAAATGGGAAATAGTGTGGGAGACAAAGGTTCTTGTCTTCAGAGAACGAAGTGATGGAAACAAAGCCTTTGTTAAAATGATGTATTCATAGTCAATCTTCGGTGTTCTGAACCCTTATATAACAGCTGAAGAATGGCATTTAAACAGATACACTGATCTTTTACATTTTGTTGGAGGCATTGTGGTTTATTGATAGGTCACAACTCTAGAAACACGCAGTGCACACGGATACCTAAAGAAAAGGAATTGCATAGGCTTCTCTGACTTCTCCTGACAAGGCAACCGTAACACTGCCACATCACCTTACAAAAATTTACTTGGGTTAATTTGTTTTTTATTAGTATTTGTGCATTTTACAAGCGGCAAGCATCTAACTGCTATTCTCTTTTTGTTTTAGTATCATGTGCAACCACACCGCTGTATATATTTCTATTGTTGGTATTGTATTCGTATTCTGTTGCTACAGCGTATATACCTTGTGAAGACGTTCTTACGCACTAACTGTCAATTTAGTTGGCCGGAACTACTGTTGTTGTCGTGTTGCAACTTCAGCCACTTTTCGGTAACACTCAATAAATGTTTGAATGAAAACACACTTTAAAGGAACCCTTTTACCTTCACGACCGATGACGGTTGTGGTACCACCACTTGAGGCAATTAACGGCTGAATGCTGATAGTTACCTTGTCTTGTTTTCAGTACGTTTACAAACAACACCATGGGAATTCTACCTCCTAACGCATTCTACGGCTACATGAATTTAACGAGCCTGTGAGTATATGAGCCTGCCGAGAAGTGTAGGCATTATCCCTTACAGACCACCAGTCTGCGAAGTGAACTAAAATGCTCGTTCTATTGCAGGATGATTGTGAACTCTATTACTGGTATACAACCTGGAGCGTTTCATGGGCTTGACATGCTACGAATCATGTAACGTTGTCTTCCGTCCTAAATCTTAAAAACCTTTGCGTAGCTTATAGATGCCAGGAATTCATTACGATTTATTATTTTGTGATCGCTAATTATTTGGTGCTTTTATCTTCACGATAACGCGAGGGTACGCCACTATTCCTTCATCCCCTAGCCAAGCGGTTTCTTTTGCTTTTTTTTGTAGGCTGCATGTTACGATTTTTTTAGAAGTTTGGCAATGAGTTACAACCATTAAAAGTGCTTTGAGGTCTTCTGCTGGAAAAAAATGCGCGTCCGAAGCGATGATCTTCTCTCAATTTGACGCCTAGAATAACAAAAATCAATGCTTGAAGTACGAGAAGCTGCACGCTCTAGTTTCACATATTTAACAATATTTATTTGAAAATGTACGGTTGACGTTACAGTCAAACGTTTCCAATTTGTCGCCACTGGCGCTATATGAATGAAGCCAGAAGAGCAAAAACAAAATAGCTCAAACTTGCCAAAGTATGCTTCTGAAATCACGCAACAGTGCGATAGCTTTTTAAACTATTTGAGCCATGTGGCAGGTGTTGATATCATTCTAGCTGGGGCATCCAGGTTGATTGAGAGGTCTTGTGGCGAAGTTACACGTGTACAAGCTTTGATGGCCGAAGCTTTGAGTATGATGCAAAAGCTTTGACCACCTGTCAAAGAAACACTGGTTGCAGTCATTAGTTTGACCCGGTTAAACTTTATTGGGGGTGATGACTCTGCGACAAGTTAGCGTCGAATTCCTCGTGGAGGCTTTGCTCATTTGATAAAAAACCTATTTATATTGTGGTGGGCAACTGCGAACGCAAAAAAAAATGATGCTGAATTTTATTTCATAGCATTGTGTGTAACTTTAAGGAATATAAAAACTGCAATATAGCTCTCTTGATTCTGAGTGTGCAAGGGTGGTTGATTCAAATATTGTTGCTCTTTTGCAGGACGATTGAAAACAATAACATTTCTCGAATAGACACGAATTCTTTTGGCGGCCTCTACAACTTAGTCTGGCTGTAAGTTAAAAAGTGAAGCCACTGTGGGCTGACGGGCTGAAAAATGTGAATCAATATGTACTCCGTTTTCGTCTCACAGGACGCTAAAGTACAACCGCCTCGAAGCGCTCGACATTGACGTGTTCGAAGACCTGCGTTCGCTCGAGATTCTGTGAGTATCTCCTCCCGATTATAATTAACAAGATCGCTCGTTTTCGCTACACTATTTGATTGCATTCCTTTATTATAAATCTTTTCTTGCTTTTTTCGTCTTTACATAGCAACATGGAAGGAAATGGACTGAAGAGGATAGCTAAACCTTTTCCAGAGCTGGCATATCTCACGTGGCTGTACGTAACAATAGTGATTCACCCAGTCAGCGCGTGTTGTTAGCTACTTCACCCTAATAACTGATACACTCTCCTTCACCGCTTGGTGCTTCACTGTTATGTTTCAGAGATCTGAAGAGAAACCAGATTGAGGTGATACACGCCGACACATTTGAGAATCTTCTCAACCTGGAAGCTCTGTAAGTATTCACTACAGTTGAAAGCAATAGCGCGGAAACGTAAGGAAATGTTTTTTTTTGTTGTTGTCGTTAGGCATTGTGTATAATAACGTGAATACTATGTCACTCGTATCCACAAAGACAGGATTGCGCGATAAGTGATAAACAGGTAACAGTTGGCTGAAGAGTGCCGCTTCAGTTTGGTTGAGGCACGCATACTGGGCATTACCTGAATAAAACGAAACAATGACTTGGAGAGAAGCTAAATTTGGGCGTAGATTTAGCTTTCTGTGATATGAGAGATTCATTATTCACTGTATTAGCTGATATTAGTGATAAAGCAGTAATAATGTTATCATTATATAGTGTCTACGCTAAAATATTTGACTATTCCGACCTCCCGCGAGTTGGTACTTGCTTTTAAACTCTATATATTACACATATCTAAATGTGCCGATATTGCCGCGAAGCGCATTGCAGATAGTGTTGCGCATGCCGATACCGCCGGCACGCAGCCTTATCGTGGTCCAGGATGCACCGCGATTCATCTGCGAAGTTCGTGGCCCGCACGTCGACCATTCGTTGATAACGAGATGGCGCCAGATGCTACGGTGACTGTATCTCGGATGGTGAACGCGCCTTGCAATCCAGTGGGACATTATGTTTCCCGACGGCCGTCGAACACGCTGTTCGCCACCCGCTAAGCCGATGTGTCTGCTTTCCTTTAGCGGGCGCAAGTCCGCCAACTAAACGGATCTCCTTCTATTTCTACGAGCATCCCGGTCTCCCGTCTTCGGGGTACCCTCACTCTTACGTGACAATATCCATCAGTCAATCAATCAGTCAATCAAGTGTTTACTTCAGCTTGAACGCGTAAATTGGGGATGGCGAGAAAAAAGCAACACATTTAACGCCACTTAACGGGTATGATGTTTCACATTAAAGCAGTATATTTATTAAATGCTTAAAATGCCCTTTATAATGTAGCAGTAACGAGGCAGTCGTGTTTTCTGGCATGATATTTTGTTTCTTAACCCTTTGATGCCATAAGTATGAAACTGCTGAAAAAAATTTAATAATGTTTTTATTTTCCAGCTTTACATAGCAACCTTTAAACGATTCCACAGTTAAATTATCTCGATTGCATCTTTAATGTACACTTTTAGCTATGTCGCAAATTCTCCACACGTCACAAAAGCGAGGACCTTGCAGTGAAAAACGCACTTCAGAACTACGCAACGTGTCGTTTGCTAGGTCTCTTGAGCGCGTACACACCAAATAAACAGAATGATTCATCATAGAACTTGCGTCAACAAGACGAGGAAAAAAAAAAAAAACGAACTGAGTGCTCTTGCATGTTCTTCGCGCTCTCTTCGATCAGATACAACACAATTGGCTTTAGCGTCAAATACATTACACGAGATGGATTATGGATGGGTGGAAGAACTTTACCGAGGTCCAATAGGTCGTGCTAGTGTCCTTGCCTGAAGCGGGCCGCTCCCGCGTTGGGACCGAAAGACCTAGCAGTTGGCGCAAGAATTTTCATGCTGAAAGCCACATTCCCCGTGAGCACTTGACAGCCGGCATTAAAGGCGACACGCATTGCGTGACTTGATGGCCCGAAGTTTTTCGGTATGTCGCGAATTCGATACGCAGTATAGGGTTAACTTCTATCTAACCGTCTATGAGATCGAGTTGTATTGAAAATTCTTTCTGTGGCACTCTCCTTCTCCGAAGGGGCAAAAAACGTCAAGACACTTCTAGAATTCAGAGAAACGCTCACCTCGTTTCTGCGGGGTTGATGACCTCTAAAAAAAAGACGGTTCGTGGTTTTGAAGTATGCAAAAAAAAATAAAGGTAAATGTTGAATATATCCATCTTCCCTCGTGAATTTGTTTTCTCACGGCCTGTATTCTCAGCAGGGGACTGTCAATATACTCGAGAATAAAGAAGTTGCTTGCATTTTACACTTCGAAAGCCGTGTTTTCCTGTTAGTGTTACTATTACTTTAAATATGTATTTTACCGATTTGCTAAGTTTTTTTCGTGAAATCTGCTACCTGAGAAAAGAGTGGGAGAACATCGTAGGACTTTTTTTTCTTTCTTTGATGAGAAATGACGTATTGCTTTAATTTGCATCACCTGACATCTTATTACACATGCTGCTCCTTGCGTAGAGAAAATGAAGCCCTGTCTGCAGACGTGAACTTCGCGCTTAGTTACACTTAATAGAACAGAGCTGTTCTCTTATTTCCCTACTCGCGTACATTAGCCGACTGAACAATCAACTGCGCTCGTTTATAGATGAATGCGATAGGCGTGGATTTGGAAAAACTTGTTAAATAACAAGATTGGGTTAATCTTAGTTATCTTCAGGTATGCTTGAAAATTCAGGAATTACGTTTTCTTTTTTGTTGCGATGGATTCTGATTTAAAATTCAAAGAGCAGTTCTTGTAATGCAAAGGCTCTTCAGAGGGCTAGTTGGCTCATGAAGAGAATATACGGGCCAGCGTTGTGTGCTCTATATACTTCGCCCAATGGTTCTCACTGTTTCACCCTTTATTTTGCACTTTTGCGTATTTTTACTTTGTGTAGGCGGTCGCGTACTTGATGCTGTTGCTCTCTGCAGAGCATGATACATGAAAACTCACTTCGTCTCTTTCTATCTGATGCTTGATTCTTATTTAGTCTATGATCTTTCGGATTTCAGAATATTGCGTGAAAACCATTTGATGGATGTTCATGAAGAGGCGTTTCGGTATAACACGAAGATGCTGGAAATGTAAGTTGATATATTAACTTTGAAAAGAAGCTGCTTGAAAAATATTTCATTCGAAAATATGTTTTTGCATATTCAAGTGCAAGGAAAGTAATTAAATTAATCAAACGAAACATATTAGCTATGTTATTTTATCCATAAATATTTCAAGGAAGCATCAGGAAGTATAATGAATTGCTTCTTGGACGCTTCAGTTCTAATAAAAGAGCGCAAATTAATGCGGAGAACCTCGCCTTCCCCTCCCCTAATTATGAGATGAAAAGCTTGGTGTATTTTTACATAGTTGAGAAAGATTAAAAGGAGATAGCGAGAGATTAAACCAATCAGTAAGATTACGCAATGTAACGGAGCGCCTGACGTGGTTTCGACTCTCTCTATGTATGAGCCCAAGCGACGGAAACTTTTTATTACAAAGCAATAATCATTACAGATTATTCGTCTGCAATGTAACGCACATATTTTTAGACACATGTAATCATTATAAAACCAGTCGTTTGTTTCGTTAACTTTTCATATTCAAAAACATTAAATAATGTATGCCTTGTGCAAACGCTCCAAAGTCATGTTCTAATGACGGAAAAATTCATTTTGTCAAGCAGGGACATAAGCAATGTATTGGCCTGTGCAATGAAGGAAAAAGAATGAGATCTGATGTAAAAAAAAAAACATAATGATTGAATAACTAAGAAAGTATGCACTCGCACTAGGGGTACCTTCGTAAAGCAGGCAGCCATATTAAATATTGTGGCACAATTTCGATTATTTAAGTTCATAAATGCCTGCTAGAGTGATAAGTGTGCCAAGTTTTAATTAAAAATGTTCATTAGCAAAACAGTCAGGACTGTTCACGTGCGAAAAATACCAGAAATACAAGTTCTGAGTAAATCAATAAAAAAGATTTGAACCAGGTGTAGCGTCTACACAAAACGATCAGGGGGACTAAAATTCTCGTTATTTGTTTTCAGTTCCATCGTGCACCTTACTACTGTGTGCCTTTCCTCGAGCGGCATGTTTAAACTTTTTTAGCTTGCTTTGCGGCATCATGCAGTGCCACGACAAAGCACTTTCACGCTGCGGTGCTGATCCTTTGTAATTCAAGCCTTTGCAGTGTAACGGCCAGGTTTCATCCAAATTCGCTTGGCATTATCAAATGTGCTTCTGTTTACAATACTAAAATATCACACGTCACAAAAAAAGGAAATTTCATGCTTTATAGGCCCATTTACGTCTCCTTGAGCATGAAAGTAACGTGCACCATTTTACACGTTCACCTAGTGAGAAATTTATGATTTTCATTATTGAAAATATTGTGTTCATGATTTTAGAGCATTATGATATGTTTTTACGTGATATGATAGTTAAATAACTTACAAAATACTATATCTCAAGCTAATTGTGTGTGTCACAGAAAACTGCCACTTTCAGTTTCGCTTTCCTAGAAGGTGGATGGTCTAACATTTTCGCTTGCATCTTGTGAAAGAGGTGGCGTCAATGGAAGTTTTATACAGCAAACTGACGGGAAATAAACTGTGCATTTGATATATTTAAAACAAAAACGACATTTTGATAAAACATTTGATTTTTCCACGTGGCATCGTAGATTAAATGGCTAAAAATATTTTCTTTTTAATCTAAAAAAGTCTGCATTATAACAACACTGCCGGCAATATAGACTTATGCAATGATGTATTGTAGCGTCTCCTCCCATTCTTAGTTTTAACTTATTATTAGAAGGCTTAATAGTGCATACGTAGAAATAATGAGTGAAAGCATGTCTAAAACGCTTTAATTTTTCTTTTGTTCTAAAACAGAGACCTCGCAGTCAATTTCTTAACGTTCGTACGTCCTGGTTTGTTCCATGGCCTCCGCAACCTTAAGAAGATGTAAGTTGAGTCACCATGACGTTATAATGTGAATTGGTGCTGTGAAAACATGTTTTTCATACTTTGAAATTGACAAGTAAAAGGAAACCGCTTACAGTGACCTGTCAGCCAACGCCATCAAGACTCTACCAGTCACACTATTCCACAATCTTCGAAGCCTCAACTCACTGTAAGTAGCTATATAACCAGTGTCGTCAAATTCGATGTGCAAGCCTAGTGCCTTCTTCTTGCAGGAATCTATCCGGCGTGGAAATTAACAACATCGAGATCCGACATTTCCGGCACTTGCCAAAGCTGGAGTTCATGTGAGTCGAGTTGAATGTATCCAAATGGTAGAAATAAAGTGGTGGGGATGACGGTCGTGGAGCTGGTGGGTGTAGAGGCGGGGGAGGGGATGTTTAACAGGCTGCAGGCGCAGTGAGCTTGGCGTTCGTTGCCGGCAATACGCTTTCCTCACGCTGTCATGGCACATGCGGGCTTACTCTGGCGGAAAGGCTACAAAACCAACAGTACGGTCCGCGCCCACCTTTAGATCTCGGCGGCTTTTGTTCGGGCAAATTCAGTTGTCCCGCATCCCAGAAATCCCTACCCTCTACGAGAATGGCAGAGGGCAGTGTAAGAAAATTATTATAGGGCCCTTTTCTCACCTGAAAATTACCTGTGTTGTAAGGGGGTGGCACTGTACCAGCCCTGCGCCAAGCAAGTGGACATTAAGCAGTCTTTAGACTGTCCTGATTGTTGCCGTGAGCCTTTAGGTTGCAAAGACGTCTTGAAATACGGGTGATCGCTTCTTCTTGTGCATGTTCATCACCCCTGGTACTTGATTTGCTTGTAAGCAACTGGACAGTTGCATCACGTCCTTTTTCTGCAAGTCGATGGCGCGACTGCCTCATGTTGTGTGGAGAGCTTCACAAACATGAAAATACATGCTTAGAGGCGGTGAGGATGACTCACGCGTTCATGTGCGAAGGAGTGTTTCGTGTGTCCGCCTGTTTCGATCGGTGCAGTTACTTCAAGAAGTTCCAGTACTGCAGTTACGCGCCGTACGTGCGCATCTGCGCGCCCAAGACGGACGGTCTCTCGTCCACGGAGCACCTGCTGGTGTGGCCCGTGCTTCGGCTGTCCGTCTGGGTGGTCGCCCTGACCACGTGCGCCGGCAACAGCGTCGTGCTCGCGTGGCGCCTGCTCTCCAAGAAGGAGGACCGCGTGCTCTCGCTCTTCATCCGGAACCTGTCCGTGGCCGACTTCCTCATGGGCGTCTACCTCGTCACCGTGGGCTCGCTCGACGTAGCGTTCCGCGACGAGTACAACAAGCACGCCCACCAGTGGATGTCCTCCTGGCACTGCACCCTGTGCGGACTCCTCGCCATGGTCTCCTGCGAGGTGTCCGTCCTCATCCTCTCCCTAATCACGGTCGAGCGCTACCGCTGCATCAAGGTATATATACATCTCACCGCCGTGCAGTCCCCCAAGTAAACGAAGGTTTTACGGATCGTGTGCTTGTGTCGCCCTCCACCTCTGCCTTCTCTCTCACTTACTGTCTAACAATAGTTTTCGAACTGCCCTATTCATTCCTCCTCGGTATGTAGTACAAAAAGTTTTCTAAACTGGTTAACATGAGCCTTTCGTCTCTCTCATATTCTTTCATTTCAGGGTTTGCGGTGACATTGTCTTGTGACACATGCGTTGTATTTTCATTCTATGAGCTCAAAACCAATTAAGATAATTTCGAACACCCGAAACAACGTGCCGCATGACATGAATAGAAAAGAACGCATATAATTTAACCTTGTCTACGAAGCGATTGGTCCAGCTACTGCAATTTCGAACTACAATGTGCTGTTTTATAAGTGTAGAGTTACCTACGCTTAGCATATTTTCTTTTATCCACATACATTGCTCATGCTTTTTTTGTCCCCTGACGTCACATGCTTTTCTGGTTTGAGTTGAACAGATGCCCAGCTTCTCCTTCAATATGGTTCATTCTACTTCGATACGTTATCGAGAGTATCGTCACAGCGATTAACTTTCGTAATCGCAAATACGTAAGAACAAGGAAAAATGCAATAATTTTTACAGGTTATTGCATGCACAAGATAGGAGAGTAGACGTTCCTACAGTCTACCGAGCAAACTTGCTCAATCAATAACGGAGATTGCACCTCCGATAGACCCGACGTTTCGACAGAGGCACTTACCATTGTCAAAGGTGCCTTATCATCCCGCCTTAACAATGAAAAGGTGCCTTTGACCAAAGTACGGCCTCCAGCGAAACGTTGACGTGCCAGCTTGAGGCACTTTCTCTTGCTCTTTCAACGTCTGTCGGCTCTCGCCTTAGCTTTTCACCATTTTCCTCTACACCAGGTGAACGCATTTCTTTAACTTCTTGTCGCTGTGCTTGTAGTAAGGTCACAGTATGTGAATAAACATTGCGATTTTTTTTTCACCGCGCTTCCACTCATCTGTGAACACAGACGAACGTGCGCGCCGTGACGGTGACAGCGGCGCGCTACTGCTTGGCGATCGTCTGGCTGCTGGGTTTGGGGTTGGCCGTGTTCCCCGTGGTCAAGTGGCCGCAGCAGCGCGCCTTCTACTCCAGCAACGGCCTCTGCTTTCCCCTCCACATAGATGACCCCTTCATGCTCGGGTGGGAGTACTCGGCCTTCGTCTTCCTAGGCGTCAACTTCTTCGCCGTGAGTATGTGTGTGAAGCTCGAGTAAGCTCCACGTCTCGTGCTGGGTCACTGGACGCGGACGCCGGCACATTCTGTAGGCTGACAAACACGCTGCAGAAGTTACTTGCAGACATGGAGTAGCCGAGGCAATATAGATGGGTCATTCCACGCCAAACTTTCCAAACATTGTGCTCGACCCTCTCCAGTTGTATTGTAAGAGAATTTGAACTTTCATGTCGGTGCACTATTAGCCCTCGGAAAGTAAAATGTCTATCGCAGTGTTGCAAGCTTTGCCGTAGTTGCGATAAACCTAGGTTGCGATAAAATATTCTGAAAAATTCAATACTTCACGGAACACCTCAAGTATCCACTTTTTGGTTAAAGAAGAATGCCACTATTTTATTATCACCCATTGACGACCGACATTATGTCTCACGGTGTGCTTTGAGCTGAAGCAAGGCTCACTTCCGCACCCATTTTGATTATTTTTAAAAAATCTACAAATAATATAGACAATATATTTGTATAACATGGCTAGATAATCGGCAGTATGGGTGTCAAAAAAGCATTGAAGTCGATGACCGCGAAGTTTCGAAGTGGAAGGACCACAAACATTGACAAATCTGGAAAATGCCCCATGTCGAGACCCACGTAATGTGGTGATGCGGCTTCAGAAAAAAAAAAATGCACGCTTGGCGTCATTTAGAAGAGTAAAAAAAGTGAAGAGAAAAAAAAAAGATCTACGTCCACAATTTTTGAACATACAATTCGAAAGGTTCAAGTTCACTGTTTGGGACATCTGGTGATGTCAGTGTACGATAAAAACCAGATGGTCAAAATTTCCGGAGCCTTCTTGAAATACGCCTCTCATAATCATATTTTTGTTTAGGAACGTAAAAACTCAATAAATAATAATAATAATAATAATAATAATAATAATAATAATAATAATAATAATAATAATAATAATAATAATAATAATAATAATTCATAACCACTGATACATAGAGGGACACAACAGTTAACTACTCTTTCGGAAGGAAAGAAGATATAAAAGAAAGGAAAATAGGAGAGAAAATGGGGGAAAGCTAGGAAAGTTTGGCCGTCGCTGTTTTGAAGAGAACAACAGTACTTGTGGAAACGTTTGTCTGTAGAGACACCCCGCTGTTCAAAGACATTTAGTCTCTTCAAGCCCACATCTTTATCAGACCACGCTGTACAATAGGCTGCCTAAAGAAAAAAAATCATAACGGGCAGTCAGCTCAAATGTTATGACACCATTGATTAGCAGATGCAGGGAAGATGCGATTATAAACATACAGGTAACTCAGAAATTCGATAGCCTAGTTCTAGAGGGCCACATTGTCGGTAGTGCAAACTTGATGAAGCGACACGACAGAGTTTGTCAAACTTGGCGAGCAAAAAAACGTTTTAGCGCTACAGCGCTTCAGTGCGAAGAACTTGACAGAAGCATAAAAAATTTAACCATCGATTCTAACTTCTAGTCATAACTCCGAGACATTATGTAAATAAATAAGTATACTGTTTTAAATTATACTAAACTGTAATGATAATTTAGAGGATATAGTTTTCGAAAAGGTCACTGTGATGTATCTCCATCGACGAGCTTAGCGTTATTGCTGACGTCCCAAAATAGTGAACAACTCATACAGCCTCATCACTTCTTCAGGGGGAAGTATATATGGAAGTACAGATATACGGCATGAGGAACATATCATAAAAGAAAGACACCCGCCGTTTTGAGAACTAGACATCGTAACTGTGAAATAAGTGCCGCAGCAAACTTGCGACAGCCAAATACCAGGACGAAGCATAAATCTTGGCATACATAACAATTCGATCCATTTAAGTAAGCAAAGAGGAAGTGTTAGCAGTTATCTCAGGTTATTCCGATGTCGGCACCCATAACGTTAAACGACCAGGAGTCGGTCGAAAGCGTTGGCAGCAGTATGACGAGCGGCCTGGTGAGTTTAGGCATTCCGGATCATCTGCGACGCCACTGGTCCGTCCTGCTCCCATTTATATATTCCGGTCTGGTAGTTTTGATAAAGTACAACGTCGTTCCAAGCTTGCCTTTCCCGACTTTAGAACCACTATTCCGGGCGCCTTCCCAAAGAGCGATTCCTAAAACGGAAGTATTTTTTTTTTCATAAAGTTTCCAGATTCCTTTGTTATGCTGATGAGTGCCTGCGGCACGGTTCGCTGCTCGCCAAAAGACTGACTGCAGCGTGCGTTTTCTTGACGCAAGATTGCTTTCTTGACGTTCATCGTCAAATGTCTTCTAATAAATGAGGCAGACTGGTTTGTGAGACTGGGACTATTTGCTCCGGCGCATCGATAAGATATATAACATGACTTCACAGCATTTTTCATTCTGTTCGCAGCTCGGGCTCATATTAAATTGCTTCGAACGCCGCAGAACGTCCTTGATCTTATGACAACATCTTCGCACAATAAAAAGGACAGTGCTTCGAAAGAAACTTCCGCTGAACTAGGCTATAACTTATGGAGTTAATAGATTTTCAGCGTGTCGTTAGCGTGGGCAAACATTCGGGCACAAACGAAATGAGACACGGGCACTGCCTATAAGTATGCTCGGAGGCTTTGTTCATGTCCATTGAGCTGTTGCTCACCAAGGAATTCTGCGAAACTGGAAGCTAGGTTTACACCTTAAGTGTTTTGAAGAAACGTGCCGCATACGGCCGTCATTTTACATGGAAGGTAGCACGTTAGCATGTGACAAATAGTCTTGCACTAAGCCGCCGTGACGAAATAATAAATTAAAAGGAAAAAGCAGCGCTTTCAGTCTTTTGCCTGCACCCGTTTTTTTTATGTCTTCGTTTCTTTTTATCACTTCACGTTGTTGTCGCACACGAAGCTGTGATAGCAGCAATTCGTATAGAAATCAATCATTCTTCACTGAAATGTCCGAACGAAACATATATATAGAGAGTCAGAGGGGACGAATTGCAACTCATGATTACGGAGTCAGGCAAGGAGAGCAGAAAGGTGGGTATTAATATTAATCTGCAGAAAACGAAAGTAATGTACAACAGCCTCGGAAAAGAGCAGCGCTTCGAGATGGGTAATAGTGCACTTCAAGTTGTAAAAGGCTATGTCTACTTAGGGCAGGTAATAACCGCGGAGCCAAACCACGAGATTGAAGTAACTAGAAGAATAAGAATGGGGTGGAGCACATTTGGCAATCACTCTCAAATTATGACAGGTAGATTGCCACTATCTCCATCAAGAGGAACGTATATAACAGCTGTACCTTGCCGGTACTGAGCTACGGAGGAGAAACCTGCAGACTTACAAAGAGGGTTCACCTTAAATTGAGGACGACGCAGCAAGCAATGGAAAGAAAAATGGTAGGTGTAACCTTAAGAGACAAGAAGAGAGCAGAGTGGATTAGAGAACAAACGGAGGTTAAGGATATCATAGGTGAAATCAAGAAGAGCAAATGGACATGGGTCGGACATGTAGCGCGTAGACAGGATAACCGCTGGTCGTTTAAGGGTAACTGACTGGATTCCCAGAGAAGGCAAGCGGGTTAGGGGGAGACAGAAGGTTAGGTCGGCAGATGAGATTAAGAAGTTTGCGGGTATAAATTGGCAGCAGCAAACATAGAACCGAGTTAACTGGCGGAACATGGGAGAGGCCATTGTGCTGCAGTGAACGTAGTCATGCTGATGATGATGATGACGATGATTATGATGATGATGATAAGAGCGGTCGGCCTTAGCTAGTGTGCTGTAATCTGCTACTGTACACAGGGGATAAGGGACATGTAGGACACATTCATGAAGGGACGGCAGAAATTAGAAGAGATGGCTCCACTCTCTCATTCGATTTTCAGATATCGCCGCTGTACCGTACCACATGTGTGGTATCAGGCTATCTGCCACGTGCTCGCATTTTCCTTTTCATAAAAATGAGGACTGTACATGCCCAGCGATCCAAAAGATACTATAAGCCAAACAGGCGTATTACGCCACCGATGATGTCTGGTAGAGCAATTGAAGCGATTAAATGGTCACAACGTGTCACAATAGCCCTCGCTTTCACTGTGTACGGGAATAACTCAGCTCGATGTCCCCAGACTACACCCATGACGTATAGAGCACTGGCCCTCGAGGTGGATGATTACCGTATTCAAATTACCGTACAGGAAGCTAGCCTACAATTAAGGTTAGGGATAGCAACTGTTGCTGTTTTCTATCCCAAAATTACGATATCACCAGGAGGGACACTGTAGTGGAGGGCTCTGAAAATTCTGATCATTCGCGTTTTTTTTATTTGCTCCTAAATCTAAGTACACAGTACTCTATAGCACCCCGCCTCTATCAAAATGTGGCGCCCAGAGGTGGGATTCGACCCACGAATTTTGGGTCAGCAGTCGAGTGCCATAACGGCTTAAATCACTGCGTATACGTATAGGAGTATAGAATGTGGCAAAGGAAAAATAAAGAACCAAGAGCTCATAACTTGTTTTGTCCACTGAACAATAAATATGTCTAAGCGCATTCATCAGTCGTCAATAGCATATACGTGCTGATAGTGTTCAGTTGTTTATGAGCGCGCGAAATGTACGATTTACATTTGTCCATTTATTTCTCTTAGCGCAGGTAACACACCTGAGAGTGGTAGGGACACAACCGTCATTACTCGTGTTTGTGAAACGTTAAGAAGACGCTCGCGATCCCAGCGTGGTGGATACGGTGGTCGACTGTTGCCTGATTGTTGCGGGATCAAATCTCGGCCGCGGCGCCCGCACTTCGATGAAGGCGAGATGCCAGAGACCCGCGTGCTTAGGTTTCGGCGCATGTTAGAGAACGTCAGCTTGTCGAAATTTCCAGAGCCTTCAAACATTGTGTCTTTCGTAATGGTATCGCAGTTTCGGAACGCAAAATCCCAACTACTGTATTAGATGCACGCACTGCTCAAGTACGTATGCACCCTGCCTAATTTTCAACTAGCGTGTGTAGCAGCAACATTGTTTTTGTGTATGTGCCACGCGACGTGGCAAATTGCGATAAAAAATGTTTAGTGGGCCGGAGCTTTTAGAGACTGCACTTGCCATAACCTTTTTTGAAGTTTAGTTCAGTGTTGGAACAGTGAAACGCCGCGAAAATTGCTGCTCTTGAGGCTAGATAAATATTTAGACGACTGTAAAAGCGCAAGCACACGCGATAGCTGCGTGTTTGAACCCATTCGTTGAACTCCACTTGTTCCGCCTCGTCTTGCGCAGATGGTGCTTATCATGGGTCTATACCTGTCAATGTTCACGATCATCCGAGAAGACAGACAGCGCGCACGTCCGGTCACCTTGAAGAAGCAGGAGGACGTGGTGCTCGCGCTGCGATTTTTCTTCATTGTGCTCACCGACTGCCTCTGCTGGATTCCCATCGTCATCATAAAGATTCTGGCCCTCTGCGAAGTGCGTATCTCGGGTAAGTCGAAACATCCACGACAAGCTCACGCGTGGTTATGACAGTATGCAGAGGTCGTTTGCATGGCAGTACCGCATGCACAATTCACTGCAGTCGATTGGGACACCGCTTTTCAGTTCAACAACAGATATCCATGAAGTTATTTTTTTATGTTTCTTAAATACCCTCTTGTAAATGTTTTATATACGCACGCAGCGGTGGTCCAGTGTTTATGTTGCTTCACTGCAGGCCTGAAGCCCGTGGGAACCAATCCCGGAAATGGTGACGGCATTTCGGTGGATCCACTGGAGACTCAAAATTTTCCGAGCCCTTCACCTCCGCGTGCCTCATAATCACACCTTGTTTGCGCATGTAAAACAGCACCCAATATAATGAAAGCATCATTGATATGATGCAACTATTTTTCTGACATCTTCCGGATAAACATGCCCCGCCGCGGTGGTCTAGTGACTAAGGTACTCGGCTGCTGACTCGCAGGTTGCAGGATCGAATTTCGGCTGCGGCGGCTGCATTTCCCATAGAGGCGGAAATGTTGCAGGCCCGTGTGCTCAGATTTGGGTGCACGCGTTAAAAAACCGCAGGTGGTGGAAATTTCCGGAGCCCTCTACTTCGGCGTCTCTCATTATCATATGGTGGTTTTGGGATGCTCAACCCCACATATCAATCAATGCAGTTAAAAATATGCATTTTCGTTGATTTCATGCAAGCATGTGCCGTTTGTCGCAATACAGTAGCCTGTATTTTTGCCTCAGCGCAGTCGCATGGCAGCATCAGTGAGGGAAAATTACACCCATTGCAGAGAACGTGTACGCATGGGTCGTGGTGTTCATCCTGCCAATCAACAGTGCTCTGAACCCGGTCATCTACACGCTTGCAGCGCCGACGGAACTGAGGCGTCGCATCCAGAAGTTCTCCCAGCGCATCCTCAAATGCCACAAGCAAATCGAGTGCATGTTGACCAGTAGGTACACATCTTCTTTCGGCTGACTTTTCTTTTTTTTTCCCACCTTTGTTACAAACATGAATCTTTACCTCGACATCGAGGTACGAACACATGGCTTCGTGCCAGGCCTCACATTAAAATAGTAATCTAATCAGCAATTATCTAAACGACGTTAACACTGCAACAAAATCTGCCAAAAGAGTACGAAAATTGAAGATAGCGTGTGAACCCTCCTACTACACCCTCCCCCCCCATATCATCATAGACTCATATCATCATAGTACATGGTATCACTGCTGGAAAAATTGTATGTGCTGATGTGAGAAAGAAGATTAGGATATGCATGTAAAAAAGGACGATGATTTCACTTTGATATCAGGGTACAGCTCTTATTTTAGGAAAAAAATTTTTATTTAAATAATTGTATGCATTGAATGAAGCAACATAATTTCGCAGGTAATCGACAACGTTTCTAATGTATAACCTCCATTATTTTAAAACTGCATACTATTTCATAAAACCGCTCCATTCTTGGCCAATCTCCCACAGTGGGTATACACCACGTGCAATGGGTCAACAAGAACAAGAACAACATTGCACCAGCTTGACGTGAGGCTGAACTCCAAGTACAGGTTTCTGACACATGTCACATGTCACGTGACATTTAGAGAGGGCTTCAGGCAATTCGCAATAGTGCTGTACAATGACATTTTTTTTTCGAGTGAGACACAATGGACGTCAACACTGGTGCTACAATTGCTCATGGACAATTAAGTGCATAAAGCTTTATAATTAGGCACCTTAGAGCACATCATAATTCGTGGAACACATGTGGAAATGAAAACCACTATAGAAGCAAGATGCCAAATTAGCCCAAGTGCTGAGGCTACCGACAAGTTTGAGATTATTTACTTACGAAGACTGCGTTAAAAAGGCGTTTTTATTGTTTTTCGCCACATTAATTTATCACGTAGAGGTTTAAAAAGCCTGTGCAAAGGACGGCAAGTCGAAAACTATCAAATTCAGACGTACCATTGCACAGAATACATGCAAATGTACTTGCACATTCAAAGTGCATGTGCTTTATCAACTTTATTGTTTCAATTTTGTGCCAGCGAAGGAGGTGCTTAGTAAAGACCCTAGGTATGAATCTTTATAGGCCGAGGTGTTAAGGACAAAGAATGGCTTTTATCAGCTCATCAAGCGACAGGGTTCAGATTTCTTGGTCATTTTATTCATTTTTGCCTCTGCGCGCTATCACAAAGCCGTATACTATGTTTCCCGATTTGCCAATGAGGACGCGGGAGCCCGTACGCAAAAAAAAACTAAAGAAAATGCACTTTAATTTCAACTGTTCGTAACACGGCATCACAATTAGAACTTGTGATTGCGAAGGTGGGCCAAAACCACGCCTCTCACCACGGCTTCGCCTTTAGTTCCTGACTTTCTTGAAGTGAGGGTGGGAAGTATAGGCTTAACAGTTTCTGCAATGCAACATCAAGGGCCTTCAGCCGCTATTATCGTCAGAAAACTGCATGGCCACATCCCTGCTTTTTAAAGAACTACTGTACGGGTCCGATTGAGTGTATGCATCGTGTGTAATTCGCCCCTCCACCCTTACGTGATCAAAGGGGGGGAAGGGGGTTCTGCCCCTTCTCTCGTGTGCACGTTTATGGCTGGGCATTTTTTTGTTCATCCACTGTTGATCACTCCGAACGTTTATGATTGACGCAGCCTGTTGGTGGTATTGTTTTCGTTTGCAGTTACGGCTGACTTATCGCGTGATAATTACTGCTTCTCGTCTTCGATCTGTCGCAGGTAACAGGACTCCGCGATCGTCAGTGGCCACTCAGAGCCTGACCGGCACAGACATAGCCTCCGCGTCGACGGATTGTACATCTGCTGCTGGCTCGTACCACCCAATGGCCCGCCAGTCGATCGCCGCCATCCACGAGCTTTCCGAGTCTTCCGAAGCCGACGACACAATTCTCTGAAGCGTTTCGACTGCGCCAGTGAAACAGCGTGGTTATCAGCCAATGTCATGACACACGTGTCTTCCCCTTCCTCTCCCCGCCTCTACACGATCTAGGAGACGACCGCCAACGGTGTATAACACCCTGCTAGCGGCGGCCGCTACGGGCGTGTACACAAAGGCTCAGGACTATCTCACGTCTATAGTGTGGTCGCAGCTTTTCTGAGAAAGAGCGCATTGTGGCCATTTACATAGTCGTCAAGGAAGTGTATTTGCAGAGACAGAGAGGTCGTTCGACGCTTAGCCTGGGGCGATGCGTCGCTGGCTCTGGCTGGCACTCAGAAGACGCTCGCACCGTCGAGGCACAGTTGGCGTTCGCGAGTTTAAATGGCCGGGAAGAGTGCTCGTCAGGAAATTGAAGACTTCATGGCTCGAGTGGTTGCGGAGAAATCCACTTATTCAGTGATCAGTTCATTCACAAAACATTTCATTGATCCAAGCTTCTGTGACACTGATGATATGTGTCAGCCTTTGTGCAGACTGTTTCTTTGTCTCGAGGGTGCATCGTTTCATTAACGGGGTTTGAGGCCCACATTTCGCGTTATGTTCTCCGTGTTTTCCTATGTCATGTGAATGCACCGATCACGATGCGCCGCTGTTATTTTTTTTTTTTGAAGATAATTAATAGCGTGAAGTGTGCGCTATGCAGACGCTGCACCGGCCTAAAATTCGAATACCGGTTCTCATTCGTTACTATCACCTAGTCTAATTATATTGATTGGGTTCATTTCGTCCGAGGAAGAGAATGAGGCAACAAAATACACGGAAACAAAGAGAAGTTAGTCAGTTCCCAAACCGGCTGGCTTTTCTGGGCTGGTGAAACGGGTAAGAGAAATAAAAAATGATAGAAGAGACATGTTCGTCCCAAAAAACTTTTAAGAAACATACTAGCCACCGAGTGGGGGACCTTATCGAAGATTTATGCTTACGAAGTTTGAGGTCGCATTACATAATCAGCCATGACTTTGTACATGACAATGACATTTCTATTCAGAGAATCCCCATTCGTGAAATCAACCCCAATAAGAGCGCGGGCACTTTCAAAAACTGAAATGCAGTTTTATCGAAGCGAAAGTTCAAGCGTTCATTTCATCCAGTTCAAACTGATATAAAGTGAATGCAGCCGGAAATTTTCTGGTCTCTCGTAATGCTGGTGATGAATACATTAATTTCAATGAGACAAAGCATGTGTTTCACAATACCTGCGTTACTTATAGCAAACGCAGCATTCAGACCACAGGCTGATTTTTTTTTTATATTTGGACATGGGCATAGCGAGCAATGTTGTCAAACGACATTCGTAGTCACACCGCATAGGAAGCAGCAAGTAGGCATAGGTTCAAAGACTACAATGCCGAATTCACAAAGCCCTCCGTTCACATGCGCTCTTTGTCACTGGTTCACCACCTTCGCTATAATGCCCAGCGTAGTCATTGGCTTTTTTAAACAGGAAAGTGTTTCAAGACTTCACAGACGTCATTTCCGTCACGGAAGCGACGTCGGTAACATGCACGCGAACAATAACCAAGAAACAGTCGCCTTCCCCCACAAAAAAAAATTAGTCGAGTTAGATGACCTACCAGTTAAACACTAGAACTTTCAATCCATGACGAAGTTGAACGGGAGCTTTAACCCTTTCGCTAACAAGTTTATTTATTTTTAGGGCATCTTCCACTGGTCCTCATTGCGTGTATCTGCAAGGAGAGCCTGTCGTGAGGATGTGTATATCGTTTGCAGTGGGGAATGCCTCAGCAAAATAGCTGGATTGTTTGAACGCTTCTCGCTTAATGCCAATGAAGGGTGAATTGGGCAAACATTTTTCCTGATGCGCAAGGCACACAGGTATTACATAGTCACAAACAAAGACGCCGTACAAAAACAAGTAGAAACTCTTACATTTGCAACCTGATTATGCTCACATAATTGAAGAGGGAGAAAAAGCTGCAATGGTCAACTGCCACCGGTGTTCTACTACACGTAAATCAGTCTAGTTTCCCGTACCGCTGTGAGATATGAAATCTCTCCATACTGCCTTTTTGATTCATTATTATAAGATGAAGTTGGCTTCAGAGTATACCATCAGGATTAGCTTACATAAAAAAAACAGCGTTGACTCTGAAGTAACGTAAGCCACGCCCACAAGATCCCAGGGATTATTTGTTGAATGATTATGCAGAAACATGTGATCGATCACAAACAAGACTTGCAGACGTGGAAGTGACGCGCATGATTCGAAGTTAGTGCTCCTGCAAATCGCTTCATGAGGTAAAACATATTAGTCAGACATCAGTCTGACTTTATTGTTATTCAGGTTTATTGGGGAAACCTTGAAAACTGTTCAAAGCTATTGCATGCACATGGCAAGTGACCCTAGTGTATTCGGCTCTTTCACACGAAGAATTAACATCGAAATTCTGCAACATCACTTCGTTATCACTGCGATGAGTTCATCCAACATTTAATAAGGTCGGCTTCGATTAATTATAGGGCGAGTTATTACTCAACGGGTTCTGTTCATTCTTCAAAACATTATCCAACTCTGTTGCGTTCGACGCAACAGTAACAACGGGCATGTCTAAATATAACGTTCGTTCTTCGTGACTTGTAAAGAAAGACTTTAAGGGTAAAGCTGCCAAACTAGTTTACTCGCGTAGCCACATCACTCTGACTTTCAGATTCGAAAGCGCTGCATCTTTTTTCCTGTGTTGTATAGGTATGCCTGGCTCCTGTACGGCCACGCATAACGCGACCATCCACGATCATGACGGTGCATGACTTTATACAGCCATTATCATTATTGTTGACAGGGTATTGACACTACACGTCCACCCAAACGGGTTTTACAAGTGCATGTATGATGTGTGCTGTAAACTTTTTCACTGTTCGCCAAGTGCTAAGTCGTTAAAACAGCATTGCTGTGTAGTATAGGACGCCCCCTTCTCCGTCACTCTCATTTACAGATAGCCACTGTTGTCCCATGTATTACGTGTGAAGTGCACAAACTTAATCGTAGTCAGTAATTTATGCTCGATCCACGTCTAGCACTGGATTCCCTGTACATTTTCTTACGCCATCCGTGCTGGTGCCATCGCCTTGATTACCAACTCGAACACGCCAAGAACGAGGTTTAAGCAGACATCATCGCACAAGTAAGCCTACAACAAGCGTGGTCAAGTACCTATCTGAACTTCTATAAAAGACACGCAGCAAAAAGCATGAACCTGAAGGTTTCAGGCCTTTCTACAGGGAAGTTTGTCTAGGCTCACATTATTTGTGCTGTGAGACAGTGGATCCCATGACAGCTTCATTCTAAATTGTGGCCCATATTGGCAAATAAGTAAGTAGATGAATAAAGAATACTGCGAAAATAGCTTCACAAATTGAACATGCGTGGCACCAAGAAAACATGCAAGCCCTTCTGACAAAAAGAGTGATCACATCGTTCGCTGCTGGGGCTGTACTGAGTCACGTTTCAAGCAGAACGTGTGATCTAGTGATTCTGAGTACGACACCATCAGGAAGGAGCACATGTAACAGTGTACATTTAGAAAGAAAAGAAGAAATGAAATGCATAGTTAAGTCAGAGTCTGCGCACTGGCGTTGGCACCATGCATTTAATGGATCCATTGTTGTGTCGTTCCTCCATTACGTGCTAACTGTAAATAACGGCTGCTTCTTGTGGCGATGTTGTACACCATGGCACCTCTGTGCAAGTGCTAGTTTTGAGTGTATTCATGGGTCCAAACCGAGACGGTGTTCGTTATTGTGAATACTGTGTGATTGCTGGCCCTTTTTTGCTTGGTGAAGCAGCACTTAAGGTAAACAATTGTTGATTTTACCCCAAAAGAATTTCGAAGTCTCGAAAGTTGCATCGTCCCTTCTTTTTTTTTTCGACATTCTAGAATGTTTTTAGCCTAAAATAGTTAATCCGAACCGCATAATACCGTTGTCGTGTTGTACTGGATACACGCTGTTTATACTGAATGTGATCGATTGATTGATTGATTTGTGGGGTTTAACGTCCCAAAACCACGATATGATTGTGATCGATTTGGTGCTGCTTATATTTGTGTAGACTAATACAGGTTCTGATAAATACGTCTTACCGTGGCAGTTTTTTCAACTACCATTACCTGTGCAGTCGCAACGTGCTGGTGAAATAATTTAGAGCTTAACTCTAATGTATATCAAATTTATCTGACGAAAACCTGCTCAATGTGCACTACTTAATTGTGCACTGAAGGTTCCATAGCGTTCAGGTAAACTGATATGAGTAGTCGATAGCCTGACATCGTATGTCATTAGATAAACCTAAACAGTCTTCACCATGCTACAGAACTGCCGAGGTAAAGTTGACAACGAGAACTTTCAAGGATCTCGCAGATAGCGAAACCTGCCATTGTACCTCCCGAGGTTGTGTAACTGCATTTCAATTCATTGGTTTTAGAGATTTCAGCTAGGTGTTCTCAAAGTTTTAACCATTGCGTGGTGTTACAACGTAGGTCATTGCCATGGAACGTTGCAGTTTGATTTGTCGAGGTGGTATGGCAGAAGGATTGTGTATGTTGGGCATATTTATCAATAGGCAACTAAGCTTCCTACCGAGACGTGAAGGAGACTTTTCCTCGTGTATGTACACACATCTCTGGCATCTGTATTTTACTTTCATTTGTGTCGTTTTGTACAACATGTAATAAATTATGTGTATTACGTGCACGTCGCACAACTCTTGTTATGATACTGATTGATTGATTGATATTGTTACGTGAAGGCACACGGGAAACCAGGCGTTTGAAGACATATTTACACAGCGCGAACGCGCAAGCCAAGATGGAGAACAAGAGCTTGTCTTGTCTTGTCTTGTCACCTAGGAGATCTTGGCTCATACCCACATGGGAGATTGGCCACACTGTACCTTATAATGGATATTTATTACAACGCTTGCTAAAAAAAGAAACAGAAATTAGATAGGAACAATAATAATGTTCCTTTAAAAAACGTGAAAAAGTGCAGAAGAAATCAATAAACCAGAATATATAAAACAAATTAACAAGAATGAGGAAGGGGGAGAAAGAATTGGATATATCTGGCAGTACCACTAGCAGTGTATCCTCCCGGTTGCCTGAATGAATGTATGTAGCGCTGACAGAATAGCACTGCGGCCCACACCCAACTGACTGGCTCCAAACGATAATAGGGTGGATGTATTGACTGGCAATCCGAGCATACCGTATAATCGGTCTTTCAAGAATTATTAGGCGCAGTTAGGTGAAGTGGCGGCATGTGAGAAGAAAGTGATCGATTGTTTCCGGTTCATTGCAAACTGCACATAGGTTAGTTATTAAAAATCCTGATTTGTTGAGATAAAACTAAACCGAGGAACTCTACAGCGAAAGCTTGTGAGGGTCACCTCACATTGACGGGAAAGGCGTTTTGCGGTGTTCCTTGTGAATTGCAAGTGCCGAAATTCTTCAGATTGTAGGAGCGACGTATCGTTGATTTTCTAAATTAACAGGCGTTTGAATCGTTCGGCAGTAATAAAAGGAAACTGTGTAGCTACTAGCACCACCGGGAAATTTAAAGATGCCGAAGCGAGCTAATCAGAAATTTCATTTAGTACAATTCCAGCATGCCAGGGGACCCAAATAAACCGAATTTCTGATAGGCTATGCGGTACGAGAGACCGAAATATCCTAAAAAGAGGAGACTGCTTTGCGGACGTTAGATGTCTACATACAGACAAAGCATCCGAAATAATAATAGCTTTTGATTGCTGATCATTTAGTTTTCGAAGAGCCAATGTAATAGCCAGGAATTCTGCGAGATAAACTGGTGTGAAGTCAGGCAATCGGAGCGCAAAAGACCAATTAAGCTGATGAGAAAAAATACCTACTCCAGCCTTCTGAAGATTTTGCGTTGCATCCATCGAAATTACTACGTATTTGGGAAAATGACTGAGATGGTCTTGAATGAGGCCCTCCAGAACATGCTTTGGAAGTACACCTTGGCATTTTTCGGAAAAATATCGGCGAAAATTAAGTATACTGGCACTGAGCATTGCGTTTGGGGAGTTAAATGCTGGAGGGAAGCGTGAAGATTTGATAACAGAGACTCGACGAAAATGACTTGGGGTCTTTGATAACGAAACCACGGGCGCTGAAAGAAAGAAACTGGATGTTTGATGAAAACTGTCTGTGAACAGAAGAGGGGCGCATCATCAAGTTTTAAAAATGTTTGCACAGTAAGTTGTCGAAATCTTGCATCAAGTGGAATGATTCTAGCTTCCAAATAAAGCGCGCTATTCGCGACACACCTAGGTATAGCCCGAGACACAGCCGCAGACCTTGCCTTTCTAGCAATATAAGAGGTCTTAATTTGTACTCAGCACTTCCGGAAAACAGAACACAACCAAACTCCAGAATTGGGCGTACGTAAAGTTTGTATATCATAATTAACCTATCCCTGCGCATCCCTAAATTCTTATTGCAAAGCCGGCGTAGCAATCCTAGGGCGCTTTCTGCTTTAGGGGTGTTTGATTCTATTTGCTGCTGCCAATTTAAATTATCCACGTAAACAATGCCAAGATATTTTAGCGCTTTTACTTGTGGAATTGGATCATTTTAAAAATGCAGTGAAAGAAATACGGGAACGGATAGAGGGAATACAAGCAGAGCACATTTGCTAACATTAAGTGAAAAATACAGCCCGCCAAGCCATACCTCAAGCTCACTGAAATATGACTGTAAGATTTGATACAAACTATTGATATCTCGGGACGACGAGAAAAAAGCAATATCATCGGCGTAAACGTAAAGAGGAACATTTTTATGAACGGGAATGGACGATAATAATATATTAAATAAAAGAGGTGACAGGACTGATCCTTGCGTAACACCTCTTGTTTGCTTATATATGAGGCAGAAGTAATTCCCTCGTGGCAACAAAAGAATTGTCTCTCAAAGAGAAACTCCTGAACCCAAGATATAATGTATTTGGGCACCTCACAGTCCACTAATCTTGAAATTAATGTGCTGTGTTCCATATTATCGTAGGTTTTTGCGATATCCTACGTGACTAATGCAGAAAGCTCACCAGATACTTTTGCAAGGTGAATTCGCCTTTCCAAATCAACATGAGCCGACAATATAGAGCACCCCTGTCTAACTCCTACTTGCCTTGGTGAAAAGATGTCCTGACGAGCGATGAATTCATTGAGCCTTCTATGAAGAATTCTTTCAATTATTTTAACTAGGTTTGAAGTAAGTGAAATTGGCCGAATGTTATCCAGGACATACCCAAGCCTTGGATTTTTTCGCAGCAACGCAACTTTAGCAATTTTCCATGCACTTGGAATCCATGTGTGCTGTAAGGAGCAGTTAACAATATTCAAAAGCTCATTGAGATGGGAATTAAAAATCAATTTATTCATAGAGTTTGTAATCTGGTCTGGACCGGGAGCTACTTGCTTTACAGTTAGTATGACATCTGCCAGTTCCGCCATTGTGACTTCCCGAAAGTCCGAGGTTGCGCTTTTGAATGTCACAGGTCTCAAGCATTACGAAGCGAAACGCACTTCAAGTC
This sequence comes from Rhipicephalus microplus, assembly GCF_043290135.1. Lineage (NCBI taxonomy): Eukaryota > Metazoa > Arthropoda > Arachnida > Ixodida > Ixodidae > Rhipicephalus > Rhipicephalus microplus. The sequence continues at coordinate 269,565,554 of NC_134701.1, read as the reverse complement.
CTTTCGCGATGCCCTCTAACAAATCTGTTGTCTCTTTAGGAGACAGCACTAATGAATGCGAATATGCTGGTACCTGCGTCGATATTTTTTCCGTAGAAACCTGTACAGGGCAGATCTCTTATCAGGTTTTGATAAACGCGAATGTAAGTCACAATTGTGTTTATCTTTAGCTATAGCCACTGTACGTTTAAACAGCGCTGCGTGAAATTTATAGTCAACCCAATTTTTCGAAGTGTGGTTGTGGCGCAAACGTTTCCAAGCAGCCTTACGTCGCCTATACGCAAGCGTACAATCTTCATTTCACCAATCTGAATTTGACAGTGTGCTGCCGTACTTAGCAAAAAACTCTGCTGGCTGGACAGAGTCACTTAGACATGCTACTACTGAAGCAGCTCGTTGTTGTCCGACGCGTCCTCTCAATTACGAGAGCACGGAGTTTAAAACAGTTTTATCAATTTTATAGTTGGTGAACCATTGTTGCCAGATAGTAGAGGTGAGTTGTGGTAGCATTATTTCATAGGTAATCGGTGCATGATCACTACTCGTCCCATTATCAAACGTTTCCCACGATGAAATTATAAACTGGCCACACGAAAAAGTTAGGTCTAATGTTGATGAGCTTATCCCGCGTAGAAAGGTAACTTGTCCAGAGTTATGACAGCGAAAATTATTATCCTGCAACCAATTCCACAATCTTTTGCCAAAGCCATCTGTTTTAAACCCCCAAGAAGTGTGATGCGAGTTAAAATCCCCAGCCAATAAAATTGAATTTGACGAAAAATTCTTGATAAGACAATATAGGTGATCTGTGCATCTTACTCCATTCGGAAAGTACGCATTAATCACTGTAATCCTGTTGGAGTCAGGTAACAAACAATCTATTCCTAACAATTCACAATCCGGACAAATATGGTCAAAAGTTCCAGTAACATGATGACACATTTTTGAAGATATTAGGGCCAATAATCCACCTCCTTTGCCTGGCCAATCCAGTCTAAAGGTTCGAAAATATTTCAGAGTAAATGTTTGATTTACTGAAAGCCAAGACTCTTGAAGTAAAATTAAACTAGAATTTGTTTGCTGTATGAGATAAATAAGGTCTATGTAAGCGGAAGATAAGGAACGAAAATTCCACTGGAGAAATTTTACAGGCGCTATGATGGACTTAATATCGTTGACTCGACTGCAGAACGCAAAACGTCCTGCTCGTTGTTGGTATCAGTAATAACTTTTTTTTGGTTTCAACATTGGCAAACTGACTGGAGACAATGGAGCATTGCGTCGTTCATGAATGATATTACCAAGCCTCGTGTCACCAAACGACCCACTGGGCCCCACAGGGGTCGCCGACTGAGCACTGACGAGCGTTTCTGGGGTAACATCTTCTTGACGCCGATTATTTTGTTCACTGTCGAGATGCTCAGCTTCACCCTGGACCGTGACAGTGTGTGCAGCGAAGGAGGGAATAAGGTTGTTTAACCTGGTGGCGAGCATCTCGGTCAGATCTTCAGCAAAGGTGTTGAAAAGCCGTTCCATAATCATCGGCATGGCCTTATCTATCGCTGCCGACACTTCGGAAGCGACCGTCGCTTCAATTGACCCACATTGGCGTGACGTAGCAGTAGCGTACCCCACTTCGCGCTCTTTAATGACGGATGTTGCCTCAGACCGAGAAAAACGGCGTTTTTCCATTATATCTAGAATTTGTGTTTCACGTTCTCGAGCAGGGCAGCCATTGTCCGTGGCTGTGTGTGCTCCATCACACAGGCAACAACTGCAGTTGTCTACCTGACAATTTGATGCGGCATGTGCCCCACCGCGATTCGCACATCTCAATGAGGACCTGCAAGCATTAGCGCTATGTCCAAATCGCCAGCAGTTACGGCATTGCAGTGGGCGAGGTGTCAATGCCTCTACACGGAATAGATAAGGACAGGCCTTCAGCTCAGAGGGGCGTGTGAGACCAGCAAAGGTAACGATGGCGCTTTCAGTAGGGACTCGCGTATCACCCACAGGTCTGGTGCATCTGTAGACAGATGTCACGCCAGCCGGAGAGGCCATCTTTAAGAATGCTTCAGGACTAATGTTAGTTGGAACACCACGAACAATGCCCTTCACGCAAGCAAGATGAGGGGGGATAAAAGCGAGAACAGCTATGAACGCAAATATCGTGGCAGCCAGTAAGTCTGTTAAGCATTGAATATTTGAAGACGTGCATAGTATGCCAGTCTTGCTGAAACGCCTCACCTCCGAGATGTCCAGAAAATGACCGCTTATGTTGTGAAGTTCTTCTTGAAACACCTCCGTTTCACTCAACCGAATGGCTCCACCATCAGTGGGCACAAGCGCGACAGGCAAACTGCTTACGCCGTTCTTGAGGAAACACTCCAGTGGTACCAATTCAGCAGGGCGACTGGCCGACCAGGGCTAGCCCTGGCCGGGACCGGAGACCAGCATGGATGGCTCCTGAAAAATCAGCGAAAAGAAATTCTACCGCTAAAAAAGAACCACAGATGATGAGTGTGGCCAATACCCTCTCACAAGACGTGCTATCGAAAGCACCAGCTACTGCAGAAACTGTCGACCGTCTTCTTCTGTGTCCAGTCTCGTCACTCCGCTGTGCCCTACACAAAAATCACGTCGTCTTTCTCGGTGCCTATCCAACCGCTTTAGTGGGACATTGTCTCATAACATAACCCCCGGGTGCAGAAGCACCGTCTCGTTGCTTTCTATGATGTTGCCGAGTGGTAAAGCTTAAGGCGAAATACATGAACAATGTCTGTAGACAGTGATGGGGAGGAGGAGGAAGACTCGAGTGGGGCTATCTCGTTGGTCACATCTGTCACCTGGCGCAATACGCAGTAGGGTCCCGAGCAGCGGGAAAGCAGTTTTTCAGAAAGACCAACGCGCCTAGTTTGAGTCAACAATAGCACAAGAGAACCCGGAGTAAAGGAAACTTGGCGATGATGGGAGTTGTAACGCTGCCGCTGCTGATCTTGCAATGCTAAAAGACGCTGACGGGCAACTTCTCGTGATTTTCGAGCTCTGGTGATAGCATCACGGGCGTATTCGGTCGTCGAGTCGACGGCTGCCGGAAAGATGGCGTCAAACGGTAAAGTTGGATCACGGCCAAACACTAGATAAAAAGGTGAAAAACCAGCTGCATCGTGGCGTGAGGAAATATAGGCGAACGTAACGAAGGGCAATGCAACGTCCCGGTCCTGGTGGTCGGACGATACGTACATAGCGAGCATATCAGTTTAAGTCCAGTTGAATCGCTCAGTCAGTCCGTTAGTTTGCGGGTGGTAGGCTGTCGTAAATTTATGTTTTGTCTCGCAGGAGCGAAGCAGGTCGTCGATAATTCAGGATAGTTAATAGCGCCCACGATCTGTGAGGAGTTAGCGTGGGGCGCCATGATGAAGTATGACGTCGTGCAGGAGAAAATCGGCAACGTCCAGAGCGCAGCTGGTTGGTAGAGCCCCTGTAATGGCGTACCGGGTTGTGTCATCCGTCGCAACAGCTATCCTCTAATCCAGAAGTGGACGCAGGGAAAGGGCCTAGGAGGTCAAGACCAAGTCGAAAGGGATCAAAGTGAACGTGAAGTGGTTGGAGGAACCCGGCAGGGCTCATAGAAGATTTTTTTTCGGCGTTGACACTGGTCGACGTAGCTGCGGACCAAGCGATAAAGACTGGGCCAGTAAAATCGACGCTGTACACGGTCATACGTCCGAGACAGTGCGAGGTGACCGGCAGTGGGAGCGTCGTGGAGCTGGCCGATCACGCTCGCACGTAAGTTGGAAGGTACCACAAGGAGCAGTTCGTGTCCATCAGGGCGGACGTTTTAACGGTACAATGTGCCATCCTTGAGCACGAACAATCGAGTAGACGGATCGGGTGCCGCTGAATGAAGCTTCTCGATGATGTTACTTAAAACAGGATCTCGGCGCTGTTACTGAAGGATGTTGCTTAAAAAGGAGAGAGAGAGAACACGTGGCGCTTCACCGAATGCCTCAGGTGGGTCCACTGGATTCCGAGATAAGCAGTCAGCGTCATGGTGTAAGCTGCCAGATTTGTAGGACACTGAGTAGTTATATTATTGAAGTCGTAATGCCTATCGACCAAGGCGCCCAGTGGGGTCCTTCAAGGATGCGAGCCAGCAAAGTACGTGGTGATCGGTTGTGACGGTGAAATGTCGACATGTAAATAAGACCGAAATTTCGCTACTGCCCATGAGAGCAAGGCATTCCCTTTCGGTGATTGAGTAGTTCCTTTCCGCCTGCGAGCGGAGACGGCTGGCATAGGTGATAACGCAGGCGCAGCCGCTTTGGTGCTGGACCAAAACAGCACCAATTCCGTGGCCACTAGCATCTGTGTGGACTTCTGTAGGGGAGGTATTGTCAAAATGGGGCAGAACAGGTGGTTCTGTTAGCAATATAGTAAGTTCAGAGAACGCCGCAGCCTGTGCAGCACACCATGTGAATGAGACATCTTTCCTCAGTAAGTTTTGAGAGGACGGGCTACTTCCGCAAAGTTGTTCACAAAACGTCGAAAGTACGAGCACACACCAAGAAAGCTGCGGACTTCTGTAGTGCAGGCCGGAACGGGGAAGTTCCGCACGGCTCGCACTTTATCGGGATCAGGGCGTACACCAGAGGAGTCGACAAGGTGGCCCAACATGATTAGTTGCTTGCGTCCGAAGTGGCACTTTGACGAGTTCAGTTGAAGGCCAGCATTGCGAAAAACAGCCAGTATTGAGGATAAATTGTCGAGTTGGGTCTCAAAGGCCGGAGAAAAGACGATAACTTCATCAAGGTAACATAGACAAATTGACCATTTGAACCCACGCAAAAGAGAGTCTATCATCCGTTCGAAGGTGCCGGAGCGTTGCATAACCCGAAGGGCATGACCTTAAACTGGTAAAGACCATCGGGCGTGACAAAAGCGGTCTTTTCGCGGTCCATGTCATCGACAACAATTTGCCCGTACCCTGATCTTAGATCAATTCAAAAAAATACTTAGCGCCGTGAAGATAATCCAGGGCGTCGTCTATGCCCGGTAGCGGGTAGACGTCTTTTTTTGTGATCTTGTTCAGATGTCGGCAGTCAACACAGAATCGCTAAGTGTTGTCCTCCTTTTTGACAAAAACTACAGGGGAAGCCCATGGACTATGTGGTGGCTCAATTATGTCTCTGGCGAGCATTTTGTCGACTTCTGCTTGAATTATGTGACGCTCGGTTGGAAATACGCGGTATGGCCGTCGATGGACAGGGGAGGCATCACTGGTGTCAATGCGGGGCTTTACAGCAGTGGTTTGACCTAGCGGACGATCACAAAAGACAAATACGTCCCAGTATGACTCAAAGACGTGAAGAAGTGCGTCAGCTTGATGCGGCAAAAGGTCTGACGCGATCATTTTTTTTAACGTCAGCAGACGGGCTTGCTTGTGAAGATCAAGCGTGCGCGTAGCTACAGCGTCCAGCATCGTTCGAAGACAGAGCTGAGATGATGAATTCGTCAGAGGGAGTCAGCGAGGCGAGGGCAATTCCACGCGGGAGCACTTGGGGACACAGAGCAAAGTTGAGCACAGGATTGAAGGTGTTGTTTGCACGTAACTGAATAACAGTGTGTGGTAAGGTAACACTGTTATCCGAAAAAATAGATTTAATGGGCGCGAGCATATAGTCGCCATCGGATACAGGTGTTGAGGGCATTACGGTGATACAGGTCACAGTTTGCGGTGACAAACGGACGTCCTCAGCAGAGCAAATACGAGCTTGGGGTGGACTAAGCGGATCAATCGGACACGGTAGGTCAAGTTGCACAGTGCCAGCTGAACAATCGATGCGGGCTAAATGAGTGGACAAAAAGTCAAGACTGAGGATCACATCATTGGTGCAGTGAGAGAGAACAGTGAAGAGAACTGAAGTCTGACGGCCGGCGATAGTAACGCATGCAGTACAGATGCCAATAACAGAAGCCGTACCACCATCAGCAACACGAACACTGCGTGAAGGGGCTGGAGTAAGGACTTTCTTCAAGTGGTCACGAATGTGCAGGCTCATCACGGAAATATGATTGCCAGTGTCTGCGAAGGCCCCGCCGTGGTGGTCTAGTGGCTAAGGTACTCGGCTGCTGACCCGCAGGGCGCGGGTTCGAATCCCGGCTGCGGCGGCTGCATTTCCGATGGAGGCGGAAATGTTGTAGGCCCGTGTGCTCAGATTTGGGTGCACGTTAAAGAACCCCAGGTGGTCTAAATTTCCGGAGCCCTTCACTACAGCGTCTCTCATAATCATATAGTGGTTTTGGGACGTTAAACCCCACATATCAATCAATCAATCAGTGTCTGCGAAGGCTTTAACAGATAAACCATTCACTTCAATGTCGATCAGGTCCTATCAGAACCAATCAATCATCAGAACCATATCAGAACCAATCAGAACCTGAACGAAAGAAACTAACCATTGGCGATTACGGTGCTTCGCTGCTGGACCGAAGGTCGCGGGTTCGGAGCCCTTCACTATGGTGTCCCACGTCCATATCGTGGGCATGGGAAGTAAACCTCCAGATATTATTATTATTATTATTATTATTATTATTATTATTATTATTATTATTATTATTATTATTATTATTATTATACCGGATGGGTAGCTACAGTGAGACTACTAACCACTACAGACTGGAGAAGGTCAGCTTTCTTTCCACACACTAGTATTATACACTACGCACTATTTTGCTCGTACTTTTCAAATGTGTACATCACGATAGAGAATAGAATAAAAAAAGAGTGAAAAAGAGCAAATGAGGTCAGGATATGTGACGGAACATACGAGCCTCCATTTCACTACCCTATACATGCACAGAAGGGGGGTAGCAAAAAGGGAAGAACAACAATTAAAATCACCTGAAAGCTTACGCGGCTTGCGTGCAAAAAGAAATAGAAGAATAATAAAAAGGTTGCTTAGTGTTCAAAATGCAAGAGCAAAAATGCGCAATTAATTAAAATACGGGACTTCAGAACATTTGCACATGGTATAACGTCGTATGAATGACCAAAGCTAGATGACAGCTATCAGAATCAGTGCTGAGACTTGTAGTCAGATCTTGGTCCCACCTGTTGCTCTTCTGTCTTTTTTTCCGCGCTGTTTCCTGATACATCTTAGAACCAACCGGCTCAGTGCCAGTCCCCTTTATAATGACCTGCTAAAGTCGGGGTAGCGCGAGAAAAATGTGCACAAATTTACGCTTCCTGGTGTTTGAAGCTCGCCGAACTGTTTCAGCCAACCTGTAGTCATGCACCAAGCTGCATCGGTGCTCTATGATCCGTTTCGTAAGTTATGTTCAACGTTGTGTAGGCAATGGAGGAAGTTCGGTCAGCCAAACGTGTGTGAATGCGGCTTCGTGCTTGGATTTCGTCGTTGTAAACATGACCTCTGGGATTAGCTCCGGCTGCACGCTAGCAGAACACATCGCAGAGGCGATAGTGCAAAAACGAAGAAGTGTTAGTTAAATATATTCAAGTCATCCTATTGACAACCAAATAAATAACGAAATTTATTTCTGAGGTACAAGACATCTCCATTTATTGCTGAGCATAAAAATACAAAACATATCTTCGGAGTGAATGACGATGAGTGGGCCGAAGCGTCTGTCCGTTGGCCCGTCTATCCATTCGTTCGTGCGTCCGTGCTTCTGTCCATCCATCCGTGAGTGCATCAGTGCGTCCGTCCATCTGTCTGTCTGTTCGCCCATCCGTGCGTCCATCCGTCCCTGCTCTCTTCCGTCCGTACTTCTGTCCGTGCATTCATGCGTCCATCTGTCCGTTCGCGCTTCCGTTCTTCCCATCATGCGTCCTTCAGTCCGTCCATGCGTCCATCCATCTGTCTATCTGACCATCCGTCCGTCCGGATGCGTGGAGGGATGGACACACGGATGGACGGATCAACGCTTCGCCTCTTTCATAACTCACTCCGTGAATATGCTGTGGTAACCATGAACGCCATCTTGTTATATTATTCCCAAGGACATATATACACAACGCCATCTATTCAGCAACTACAGGTTGATACACACTAGATACGGGAGAGAGAAACGGCCTAAAAAGCTTCTCCCCTAAAGCGCACAAAATGAGCAGAGACTGCATTCAATCGCGCAGGCCCTGAAATGGTGAAACTTCACGATTATGAATACTAATCCGGTTGCTTCCAGGTTGTTTAGCTAAGTGGCGCAGGTTGTTTCTGGGTAGATGCTATAGGCGTTAGCTAAGGGATGTTGGGTTGTTTCTATAGCTTGATTCTCAGCGCATAGGGGTTCGATTTAGACCACAGGCAGTCACAGACACGACATGGGCACTTCGTCACCTGGCATAGGCTTCCCATCACTTCGGGGTCTTCTCAGCGCCATTGTTACCTTTCCAATTCTGGAGTGTTCTCTCGTCGTACGCACTCGGTACGTTCAACTCATCACCTTCGCTTCTCAGACATTTGCTGGGATAGTCGTGCCTTCTTCACCATGAATGGAAGTTGTGTGCAGTAGGATTCACCCACTTTCTGTCACAAGCACCAGTTTAAGATAAAGATAGTTTTCTGAAGGGCCGCACAAATTTCTGTGGCACATACCCGCTTCTTGCGCCAACCATTGCCTTATTCATTTTTCATGGACAACTGGTGAGTAGTGGCGCTTATCCAATTTCTATGACGCGCAGCCGCGTATGATTATAACCATAAGCCTGCACAGGATTCCCCTTCGGGCGGGGGGAAGGGCGCGTGAAGGTTTGCCGCAGCACCCCCCCCCCCCCCACCTCTTTATCCTGTCAATTTATGGGGCTGACTTTGCGGCCCCTCTCTCGCCCCCCTCTCTATAATGTTAATGTATGGGAATGACTTTGCGATCCATCCCTCTCACCCCCCCACCCCGCCCATTCCCGTGTGCACGCCTATATGATTATAGCAGTTTTCGGTATGGTGAACAAGGATCGATTTGCACAGCAGCTTTGCCGTTTTAAAAAAAGTCTCATTACGGTTGATCAAATCAATGAACTACTACTTGATGCGAAGACAACGAACGACATTCAGAATTCCCACTAGCTTCCATAGCGTTGTATCTGATGTATGCAACAGAGTACAGCACACAGCAACAGAACGTCTTCGCCACTGAGCGGAAGCGACAGGTCAGTGAACCGCCAAGAAACATCGTTCATACTTCTTTTCTGAAACGAGAAGGACCGGCACATTCGCATGCACAACGTCAAGCATCCTCGTATCCTCGCTGAAGCAAAGTGACCTGGTCGTCAGACAATGTACCATTTGAAAGTGGGAACATATAAATTTTCTTTTCGTCTTCTCTGATTTTGCTTCTATGGGATAAAGAGAGCCCACCCTGCTTAGTCGTGAAGGTTTCTTTGTATTCCCATCGCGTCTTGAGTCACTCAGCAGCTTTCAAGAGATGGGCGTGGACTGGGCGCGAAATGGTTCCTCTTCCGTTCTTTCCTTTTCATCGTTGACATGTACGAACGTACAAAACATGGCTCTGAATGGAAGCCTCGTTATCTCTTGGCTCTTTCTACTTAGAGGTGTAAAAGTTTGGGCTAGTTGGTATGACATGACGATAGTTATAGCGCGAGAACAGAACGACGACAAAGAGACAAGAAGGACATGAGCGCTCGCGTCCTTCTTGTCTCTTTGCCGTCGTTCTGTTTTCGCGCTATAACTACCGGCTCTTTCTACGTTCGCGCAGCAACATAGAGACACTAATAAAGGCACCTAGTAGATGGTGCACAAGAAAGTGGTTTCCGAAAGGCTGCAAAGCATTTGTACCGGCAAGCGACACTGCCAGGAATCATAAGCTTACGCTTACAGGCATCACTAATTCTGTCTAAAAAACAATGCAAATTAATGGGCACTCAGGCAGTGCAGTCAACAAACGAAAAACTGCTCACTGAAAAACAAACTCTTGTGCCGATTGTCATCAAAGGTATATTTCGTTTCGTTGGAGAAGTCGTGTGGTGTAGACTGAGCATATTGAGTAGTTGTGCGCACATTGTGCGCTTACCAGACAAGCCTATACTACACTGCTGTTTTAAAGGGCAACTTATAGTTTGACGTAACGTCAGTATTCGTGTTTGAGCACAGATGTCTGTTTCAATGAAGGGAAGCGCACGCTAAGGTGCTGTCCACATATCGCGTTGCTCGGCTTCGAATTAATACACTAACGACAGATCAGTGAAATATTCATATTATAGCACACTACGGTACGATGTTGTAGATATTATGCTTAGCATACGTCGAGCAATCCATGCATGAATATAACTTACTGAGTCGCAAAAGTACATGTGTAATGTTCATTCGACTGTTATATAAATAGCGCCAACACTCGAACCAATACTGACGCTAAACCGGCGTGGCGTGTGTATCACAAAAATACACAAGTAACATAAGTACCATTTATCACCTTGTTGCCAAATTAGGTAGCTAGGACTACAGCCACAATAGACGTTGCACTGACATGCATAGGATCTTTTTTGCCACGTCAGATTCAAGACCTGGTTTGGCTCTGTGGCGAAATACCTAATCTCCAAGCAGAATTCCTGGGCTCGATTCCCCCTGGCATCCCGATTTCTCTTATTTGCATTCGTTGGGCCAACCCAGATGATGCCGTTTTTTTTTTACGTTCGCTCACGTCAATTGCCAATGTCGGTTCTCGCCTTTCCTGGGAAAATATGAACTATGAGTCACCTGTGACGCTTACCCACATACCACGTTTCGTGGTTCACGGGTATGTGCCATACATGAATTCACTGGTGGGAAGGGTATTACAAGGTACTAGCCAGAATTTTCGCGTTGTTGATGCCACAACCTAACAGTCATGTTTGTCGTACCGTCGTACTCTCCTATGGCAATTTCGGTTAATTAGCTGTATAGGTGGTCCAGAGGGCCCATGATGAGGTGGTCGGATCTGACATGACTGTCCCAACGTATGAGCGGTCCGCTGGGCTTAGAGTCACTAAAGTTTTGCGTCTATTCATTCATCTATGTATGTTGGGACAAAGCTGCTTGAGGTAATAACGTAAGCCTAAAATCATTTATTACACTGGGCCTTTTTGTAGTCGCGTAAACTTCTCTTCCATTTGGAGACTAGCGCTTGCTTTTTATAGCAAAATAACATCACCGTCAATACTTTTGGTGGCAATACTTTATCTGGTTGGTATCTGGTTACATGTTTGTACATAGTAAGTGTCCTAAAATGCGATTAGAAACACAAAAGTGATAAATTTAACCTCAACTGGTAAGTACAGCCTTGTCCTGCGCGTTACTTTCTTCTTATTGAGGTCACGTTTAACCCTTCGCTTCACATTATGTGGCAACCAGCCCCGAAACCACAATGCTATGTTGCATAATTCCTTGTATAGTATTCCATTGTGTAATGTTACCTTCCTTGCACCGTTGCCGAGGTTGACGGAGATAATATCCTTTTGCAACTTTGGTACTTAAACTATGGAGGTGGCACAACCTTTATTGGTTATTTTCATGTAGTCCTGAGTAACTTCAGTGGTCGCTTTACAACTTTTTTGGGGACAATGCTTAGTAATCTATTGTGTCAACGAAACTGCAATAACGCTGCCTCTCCTTTCTATCTACCCTCTTTGTTACCTTATACATGAAGGCCAGTATGCACTGATACAACAGCAATGGCAATGGTTCTTGGCTGCTAACACGAAGGTCGCCGGTTCGATCCCCGTCACGGTGGTCACATTTCAATGGAGGCGAAATTGTCTTCTGTTGTGGAAAGCTAGTGGACGTTAAATAACGTAATATGGATCAACTTTACGGAGCCCTCCCATATGGCATGTCTCAATCATATCGCGGTTTGGTTACGTAGCACACCAGATATTATTATTTATTATTCGTAGTAGTAGTAGTAGAAATGATCATCATTAACCAGCGTGTGCATTTTCTGCTTTGCTTCAGAACACATGCTGCCATTTCTCCGGAGCGGGACACAATAACCTTGTGCGCGAGTGAACTAGTACACATCAAAAGAAATAAAGAGAGCCAGAGAGACAAAGAAAGAGAAAGAAAAAGAAACAGACAAATTCTTAGCGAGAGAGAGAGAGAGAACATGGCAGAAAGACAGACGAAGAAGTAGACAGAAAAAGTTAGAAAGAGGAAGCAAGCGAGAAAAGGATAGAGGGTGAGAAAAAGAAAAAAAGGAAGGAAGAGAAAGAAAAATTAAAGTGCCAAATAGAGAAAGAGAGAGAGAGAGAATGTGAGGGTGAGAAACTAGAAAAACAGCGAGAAAGGATAGTGAGGGTGAGAAGGGCGAAAAGGAAGGGATAGCAGAAGTAACACGAGAAATTAAGAGTTAAACAGGGAGAAAGGAATAGACAGAGAAAAAAAGATATAAAGCATGATGAAGCAAATGAGAAAAAAAGAGAGAAAGAATGACAGGAACGAAACAGGAAGAAGGATAAGATGAGCAAGAAAGAGAAAGAAATGAACAGAGCCAGAAAAAGAAATAATTAAAAATGAACAGAAAAAACACAAATAACGAAAAGAGAAAGAGATTACTACATTTATTATAGCTCTGCAGAGATGTTGATTTGGGGTGGGCCTCAACCCCGGCCTTGGTATCGGTCATGATTCCTTAAGGGCAAAAAAATAAAAAATAAAAAAAGAACAAGGAAGGGCGCCCAGCTTCGCACTACCTTCGGGTTTAGCACCAATAGTGCGAAGCTGCCATAATGTATTATTATTATTATTATTATTATTATTATTATTATTATTAGTAGTAGTAGTAGTAGTAGTAGTAGTAGATTTGTGGGGTTTAACGTCCCAAAACCACCATATGATTATGAGAGACGCCGTAGTGGAGGGCTCCGGAAATTTTGACCACCTGGGGTTCTTTAACGTGCACACAAATCTGAGTACATGGGCCTACGACATTTCCGCCTCCATCGGAAATGCAGCCGCCGCAGCCGGGATTTGAACCCGCGACCTGCGGGTCAGCAGCCGAGTACCTTAGCCACTAGACCACCGCAGCGGGGCTAGTAGTAGTAGTAGTAGTAGTTGTAGTAGTAGTAGTAGTAGTGGTAGTAGGAGGAGGAGGAGGAGTATTCCCATGAGACAAGAACGATGGAGGTCCTCTTCACTGCTGTAGACAAAAGTGCGGCACCCACGACGTAGTGGCCGCAGTAGGCATTCGCGGCGAGGTTCTCCATTAGTGAGATGGAGGGAGAAGGCTGTGTCACAGGAACACCCCCCCCCCCCCCCCCCGCATTGGCTGAGTCCGATACAAAACTAGCTCCGTAATGATTGCAAAATGATTGTGAAGCGATGACATGCTCCTCAAAGCTGCCGGCCATTTTTTTCCTGGTTTCACTGGTGAAAGATGGGAAGTAAACTGTTCCTTGAAAGATAGTCAGAAAACACGCGTAGCCATAACACTGCGTGTATAAAAAATGCGCGAAAGGTCCGAATGAGAGAAGGAAAGCGGCAGTGCTCGCGCTCCCCCCCCCCCCCTCTAGATAACTATGGCGGGATGATCGTCCACCCACCCCACTCCCCCCACCCCACTCCCCCCACCCCCTCTTTTCTTCGCTCGTACGCCTTCAGAACAGTATCTTCAGGCCCATGGTTCTAGCATTCAAAAAGACCGCTCTCCAACGAACAGCTCGCTAGCGCCAACTGTAAAGGAGAAGCGGAACAGTTGAGCTCTTCGTTTAGAAGGCCATCGCCAGGTAGCGCGAATGACACTACAGCAGGAACAAAGTGGTTCTCAACGCGGCAGCCTTGAATCCAAGAGTCTGCGACCTTCGGTAGAAACGTCTCGAGCGAACACACTAGCGAAAGGAGGCGTGAGCAGCGGACCGTTGCGTAGAGTGCCGCAAGTTTCCGTTCACTTTTCTTTTTTTTTAACGTGTTCTAGCTGCTGATCGCGTACACGTGACAATGACAGCAAATTGTCAGGCGGCCACGCGATTCTTAGAAATCAGAGATGTGCTTTGTTTCGCAATAAGATTACAGGCTAACTGTGTGTCCTTTGTTCGTGTTCTGTCTCCACCATGAGGCATACCATTATCTTGATGTCTCACGGCTTACTCAACGGTGACATCAGCGTATGTCTTCCTGTTTACCTGGCAGTAAACGTGTTCCGTGCCACTGATTTTGTTATGAAGAGTGTGTGAGTGAATGAGTGAGTGAGTGAGTGAGTGTATAAATGAACGATTGAACAGTGTCTGAGTAAATTAGTGAGTTGAGCAACTGATAGAGTGCCGTGATTGGTTTTATGAATTAGGGAGTGAATGAGCGGAGTGGTTGAGTGGTAGAGTCAGTGAGTGCAGTGCAGTGTGTTAGTGAATCAGTGAGGGTAGTGAGAGTGTATGAACGAATGGGTGAGGGAGTGACTGGAACACGTAATGGTTTGCTAACGTACACAAAAATACTGCACAGGCGCTTGTGGTCCAGTCCAGGCCTCGGTATTCGAAACCTGTCGCCGTACGTTTTTAATCAGTTGTTACTTGTCAGAAAATTATTATGACGATGACACGAAGTCGTAGGTTGCCCAGGTGAAATATACAAATGCACAACCCAGGCTAGAATGCACTGCAAAATGAAGCCCACTGCAGAAAAAGAGGACAAACACACACACCAAGTAATAATGTACCGTGACATAGGAACGTACAATGAAAGCACAGCATGCCATCTGTGGGATCAGTATGGACTCCCAAACTGTTCCATATCATGTTCGTAGTGTAAAACAAAATCTCAAAATTGCAACTCGCTGCCAATCACTTGATAAACTTCTCTTTTCGCTTTTCGGTGAATCTCGTTTCACCAAGAAGCTATATTAGGGTGTGTAATGCTCACATTTGTGGTGTGTCAGTCTTCCACGGCGCACCTGAGAATTTTTCCATCCAAAGTGTCGGCTTTTAAGAAACTTCAGCTTCGTTGACAGCGCTTTGTGGCAGGGCGGGAATTTCTATGGTGTAAAACTAAGTTCTGTATAGTCAGTAGATTCTTCACCGAAAAAAAAAATGGGTTATTCGCTGTCTCTATTTGGTATCAAAATCATTTTGAGTAGGCAGTATAGTGCCTTAGTCAGACTATTGCTGTTTTCGTAGCAAGGTTGACGTTGACCGGCAAGATAAATTTCATTACTGGATCCGTATTAGTAGTATTGAACTTAAACGAAATATTTGTAGTAATGCAGCTGTAAATTTATTAATAGCCCGAACAACATCCGTAATGTGGCTTGTATCATGGTACCATAGCTTAGAAGAAATAGTTCGCTTACAGATACATCCGCCAACCTAGTCACGTATCTATAGCAATAACGCATTTTCTAAACGCCTCCCTCGGGCCGGCAAAATCTTCGTTCTACCGATATGTGAAGTATTAACCAAATTAGCCATGCAAGCTGACCATGCAAGGCACGAACGCTGACCCGTCTGAGCCTGTAGCGCACGTGCTGCGAAAAAAATTACCGACAGCTGTTCCATATATACTGATCGCCAAAGGGAACAGAAATAAAAGAGGCCTTCAAGGGCATTTTTAGTGACAGTTTGGTTTCCTGTCTGTTTCTTAGCGTACGCGAACTGCTTGACAACGTGTAGCCGCACAGCGCGATTGGTCAACGTTGAGACCAGTTTGTTCTAGTGCGTCGTTAATTATCTACCTCCTCCCGACGACCTAATGCACGCGCGGCAGCTATTCGTGCTAGAGCGCTATTAGAGCTCCGGTCACGTGCGCGAGTCTGACACGCACAACCGGATTGTTGCGATTGGCAAGGATCTTTTTACGGAGTTCCCGGAACGGAAATCCCCTTGCTAAGGCATAGTTGACCGGCTGCGTGGCTGGCTTCAGCCGCTTCAAAGGACGTTCCCCTCTTGTCTATATACTTGGTCCACTAAGTATCGATGGACATAGGCTTAAGTTTTCTGTTGATACGTTTGGGCACCACGGTTTCGGAGCTCTTTCTTTTTATTCCACGCTTTTAAATTTGTAATTTGTGGACGCCTGGAAATAGCGCCAAGAAATGAATACAGAAGAAGCGGAAACTCTGGAACGTGCGACACACCATGACAGGATGCTCGCTGCGAGTAAAAGATTTTTTAAAATTATTTCTTTAGTGGAATTTAGAACGAATGTTGTCACGAGTATATTCCCACTTTGTGGAGCAAGCAGCGCAGCCGTTGTTACGTCATTGTCGTTGCACCACTATTACTATGTGTTGTCATCATGCCATCTCTTGGCACTGCTGGCATCGTCATCTCCACTGTTTTCGTTCAGTTATTCACACAATTCCTGTCGTAATGAGCACATAGTGATACCATGTCACAAAACGTGGTGACAACTACTTGTTTTTTTTTTCATCTCCGAAAACCGTTAACGGCATTAACAGTTTATTCCGGAAGTACTACTGTGTAGCGGCATTCCTTTTATATTTATATTGTTCCCATTAGCAATCCACTTATGTTTTCAACCTACAGGCGCGGTTAGCATTGCTAGTGGAACATAGACAAAATGAATCACCGGCACAAAATACAGTAAAAAAAAAGACCTTCCATTCATTTTGTAAACACTACTAGCTTGTGCCAATGCAGTTGACTGTGCGGTGCTATCTGTGCACATGAGCACATCCGACCTCTTAGCTTTTTTAGTACGTTTATCCCTATCGATCGCCGGACTCTCCAGTGTGCGTCAAGGAGGCTGGATGATCGACCCTTTACTCTGGAGAAGATCTTGGGAGCGTGGCTTTCACGTACTTTAGTCCAGAAAGCCACACGAGCCCTTCTACGATTCTCGAGGGCAACGTCACTGAGCGACCACGTGTGAAACCTGAACTGTGTGTGCGGTGTGCGTGTTGTGTGCAATGTGTATTTCCCCCTCTCCCTTTCTTTCCCTCATTCTCCTCTTCCCCATGTAAGGCAGCAAACTGAATTTGGTCTAGTTAACCTTCCCACCCTTCTGATATTTTCTTCTTTTCCTCTATATCCTTACTAAATGACAAGAGGCGTTTGATATTCCTGTCGTGTACTCATCTTCCTCAATAAATAAATGCTTACATTTGAAAACTGTGCCGTCGGCTCAACCTCTGCAGCAAAATTTATTTCTCTTCCTCATATGGTAGCGTAACACTTGAAACCTTCATCACTTTCACATAAACCTTTTGCGATTGTCTCATAAATAGGCAACCACAGTAAATATATCTCGCAAAGGGACTTCCACCACAATCTTTTGAGAAACTTTGTCATATATGAATCTGTAAAGAAATACAGAGCAGCCACAGAGTGCATGATAATGGTAATTGGCAAAGGAGGACTCACAAACTCCAAAACACTTTATTTCGTTCACTCACATACACGCAAAAAAAATGATATTTACACTCTTTTATGCACTTAACACTGTAGGCTTCTTTGCTTCTTTTTGAAGTCGCAGCACGTTTGCGTACAAGACAAGTGGACTCCGGGGTAAACGAGAAAAACGATGCAACAAAAAAACATATTGAGATCAGCGTCACTTCAGTGACAAGGTGAAGTGTACGCAGAAAAGGGGTTCGCCCCTGCTTCTGGCCTTCACAGTGACTTGGTAGTCTCCCGACGTTATCCAATCCGGAAGCAGTAGGGCTGGCACTTCGAACTCCTTGTTTCGTACAGAATAATCACCCTAAAAAGAAAAAAAAACACAATGACAAATAAGGCTTCAACCTCGCAGTTGCGGAATACTTTTTAAACTTCCAAGATTTTTTTTATTTGTACACGAGTCTATAGTAAACGGGCAATGACATGGTTGCCCAACAATCTTCGTTTTTCAGCCAGAAACTTAGGTAGAGGATTTGTTGTGCCGACGCATAAAAAATAGACTGTAAATATTTCAGTGAAATTTAGGAAGCGCTCAGAAGCCACACGCTATAAACCTCGCCTTGTAATCCACCATTTTTTCGCGCCGTGGGTAGTGTCGGGTGCTCCATGATGTGGAGCCGTCGTCTTCCAAAGTTGAAGCCACCCCGATTCGTTCAGTTTCAATTCCAACATAGACGCAGCCGAATTTGCACACTGAGCGGAGCACGGAACAAAATCGTTCGGCAGAATGCATATATGCTCGTACATCAAGACGCTTGTGACGTCGCTGCTCGCTAGTGCGTCAGTGTTGCCCAACTCTCAGGCCGTTCGCGTGGCTATTAAAATATTAAATTATACGTTAACTAGACGATTGAAGGGATAAAATTTTGTCACTTTGTTCGTGAACGCACAAGCATTAGCCCACATAACGCAGATTGTTATCGAAGATCGGGTGTCATAGGTCGGCAAAACTTGTGCAGTCCACTCTGGCTCAGTCACGAAATATATTATGCGCTTACGACTCTCTTGATCTGAGACTATTTTCCTGAGCCGGACTCACTTGTATTCAGACTCACAAAAATTTGCTCCGGCTGGAATCAGCCGGGCTCAAACTCACTAATATATTACTGACCCGGACTCACTCAGGCTCAAACACGGCTCGGTATTATTATGGGTGAGTGCCAGTGAGTCAACTCATGAGTGAGTTTGCTGTCCTAGAGTCATGGTCTTTTTAAGATCTGAGTAGGTGCATTTATTCAGAGTAAATTGTTTGCGTATGCTTTACGTACGATGAGTTTGACTCACCTGACGACCAATTTTGTAATATCAAATATATCAGCTGCAGCGTCATTTATAGCGTTGTAAGAGCCAAATATAAAAATAGAAAGTATCATATAACTTCATCATTTAACAAGTTCGCAAGTGTTACAGGCTTCCGAATATTTACATTTGCATGATGTGGTTGCCGCTTTCTGGTTGATTTTTGTGTGATATGTTGCTGATGCGGTTACCGTTTTTTTAAACTATTTTCAAGAGCTTTTTTGAAGTAAAGACGATCTTGTACATAGGGGTTAGAATGTCTAATACTGGTGCTAACACTGAGTTCTGTTCACCGGCAAGCGTGGTTTCCCGCACAAAATAGAAGTGAACGGGTGGGAATATTGGCATGAGAAGTGGGATTATCATTATCTTTCAGTAATGGCCTAAAGTAAATTGAGGTAAATCAAGTCGTAACCACATTCCCAACGTGCCCATAGCTTCGCCAACAGCAGAAATGTGGTTGAGCTCATCGTGAAGCGATGTTATGAAAGCATACTTTATAGCTTCTAACACAGATATATGTACCAACAGGTCGATGGGTGCCGAATGTTCAATAAGATGCTAGACCAGCAAGGATAGAAAGCTCGCACGTACTGTTGGTTTGCTTTTGTCATAACAAGGTAGTGGTGGGGAAAGCTGCACATTATGCCATGCGTAAGTTCACCGTTAGAAAAGTGCACAGGTGAATAGTTCTTCGCATTTTAGCTAAAAGTTATCAAGTAAAAGTTAGAGATTCTCGCGGTACAAAATGAAACAAATGTATAAACAGCGGTGTAATGTACCAAGTGCATGAATACCTGTAAAAGAACTGGAACAAAGCGAAAAGCAGAATAAATAAAGAAAACAGCGATAATTTTGAGTTTGACTCATTCGAGTTGAACTAGATCAGGTATTTCGTTTTGTCAGTTTTTCATATCTGGAAGCCAATAACAAAATAACTTCTTGCGGAAAATAAAGTCGGCTATTTTCCTTCTATCACGAGTTCACTATCTGGGGTGATTGTGTGTTATAGATGGAGAGGCGTGCGCAGAGTACTTCACTTCAGGGGGTGCGGTGGGGGAGGAGCAGAGATAAGTTATGCAGCAGCACACCCTCCCCCCCTCCCCCCCCCCCACTTGCAATCTTCCTGGTTCCCCCGCACTCAAACTTTTTATCAGAGCGCAGTACAAAGCTTAAGTACTAGCGCGTAGTCCCCCCCCCCCCCTATCTTACCCCTTTCCTGACGCCTTCAGCATGTTCAAAGGTGTGTACACTATTCCGATAAAACTCCTAGACACCGGTTTAGGCTTACCTCTTTTATAGGACATCCACAAGGCAGCCCCAAGAAATCGTAGAACAGAGGGCAGTCCTGTACATCGCAAATGTCGTCGTAGTCGCATGAACCAAAATCATTGACGCAGGGAACTGTGACCCACAAGTAGACCTTCTTCTTCATAATGATGTTCACCTGAACAAAGAACGCAGCGAAAGCGAATTCTAAAGAAATCAGTTTTCAGAATGGACAAAGCTGTCAATAGGACGGACATTTCGAAGAAAAAATGCGTTGATTTTCGTTGATGAGCGATTCATTAACTGCTCATGTCATGCGCCGGCAACATCTAGCCGACGGTACCTAAGAATCAGTGAGTGGTTACCCAATGCTACAGAACGTTTATTATAAGCATGCAGTGAAATATCTCTCTTCATTTAAAATCACAAGCAGCTTCTCCATGGAAATTTATTTCTGTATTATTATACTCCCTATTTCAGCTTGATCAAAAGCTTTGCATGAAAGGGCTTGTATACTACTTCTGAAGCTCTAGTTTATTAAAGACGATAGTGTTTCTTGGGGACCTTAGACGCAAAAAGTTTGGTCGGTCTGTCCGTCCGTCCGTCTGTCCGTCTGTCTGTCTGTGTCTGTCTGTCTGTACAATTGTCTGTTTGTCCCCTAATAACAGCATCGGGTATTTGAAACGGCTGACCCCATCCACAGCGCCCACCAATGTTGCTGAAGATTCAGCGTTCATACTTGTGCAATTGTCGACTAAAAATCAATTATTGTGCGTGTCTGGGTCACCATAACAACGCGTATTTATTCTGCATGTGCGCCTTTTACTAGAAAAGGCGCACATAAGTAATTTTAAACAACGTAGTGCTTATCACGCTGCGGGGATCATCCAACGCTTGCACGAAAGGTGAGTGTTTCCAACGCTTTACTAAAACCAGACGGTGGTGGCACCTACCCGTCGCCTTGCGTTCTACACCTTATCACCTCTGAGGCGGGCGCGCACACCCGTCTCAGAGCCACGCACTTTGTTTTTGAAAAAACAAAAACAAAAATGCCAGATGGCGCTCATGTCTCACGTGTGACGTGACATGATGCGCTCGTGCGCCACCGCTGCACGCTCGAGGCACTCCAACTCGCCGATTTTCTTGAGCAGAACATCAAATAAATGCTTTGTTCACTCTCTCCACACGCAAGACTTACGTCTTTCGACGACATTTGCAGATTAAATGCAGATACGGGGCCATTTTTTTTAACAAAAGATTTTCCAAATGAGAATGAAAAAGATTTGAAAAATTCTCCTGTCTTCGTGGTGGATATAACGCGTCCTACCAGCACTTAGAGTTCGGATAAAGCCTTACCAGCAGCGTTTCTTTTATATGAAAGTACACATGAACACATAAGACTTCTTTTTCTTTTTCATTTCACTCCCGTGGCTATGCGGCTGTCGTGGCCAAGAATAAAACCCATGACTTCGATCTCAGCGACGCAGAACGGCGTCTCACTGCACCATTTGAGCGGTGTGGCAGTGAACGTGCAACTGACAGTCCGTTGCAACCATGCTCAACCGGATGTAGTTAAACAAATTATTATGATGACGATGATGATGCAGAGAAAATTGATAGGCTGAAGTATGTGATTACAATTTCTGGTTGTCGATCTTCGCACTGAGGGATGAAGTATGACTAATGATAAAAATGCGAAAACGCAATTATAAAAATAGGACACTATTTCTACTATTTGTGCGCGTCCGTCTAGGAGTGCGGTGTTCCGGATTATCTATCACAGCCTAATTTCCATTAATCCAAGCGATCAGCTTCGGCTACTTCTCATTATTTGGTTCGCCCCCCTAGTAACTTCGGCATGGACTCATTGTCTCCCCCACGCACAATACACAGACATGTGTCTTTTTATTGTTGTATTCTCAAGAAAAAGGCTAAAATATTAACGGAACACTGAGAGACTGAGTTCATTAGAGTGCAGCCACGGAAGCAAGAAGCTTAATTTTTAGCAATCTGATAGCACCGGGTATCTATCTGGTTCGCCTCCTTGCAATCCTTCTTGGTTCCGCTTTTTCAAGACAGGTAGTATGTGTTTCCATACTTACCATAGACAGCCAAATGATCGGTTCAGCGGTCAGCGACCAACTTAAGCCGCATTCTCATTGTGGCAGCAAAATAGACAGCTTGACGAAGTCAGCATTGGAGGCAAAGAAAATTTAGACTACTTTGCTGTTCAAGCAAGATTGCGGCCTTGCCGAATAATCGAATTGCTAAGATCTACCCTGCATATGGTTGCCTGCCTTTAAGTAGCCACTTCTATAGCGCGTGGTTCAAGCCACGCAAACTCATTCATAAGTTCGCGCACGAAAGACGGTAAATACAAAACCATTCGGTTTGGCTTTCTTAGTTTTGTCTCGTTGACGAGCAGATGTTATAGAAACGCGTTCAATCGCTGGGACCGTGATGGAATGTCTATTTACAATGTCGTGCGGAATTGGAACACAGACTTGGTGTATTCGCGAGAAATCGGGGCAAACAAACTTGAGCCGCTAGCGGTGCGGTGCATCTTTACCTTGATGGGCGCCGTGACGTTCCTGGAGACCTTGATCGCCGAGGTGACAAAGACGGAGCCTGGAAAGCTGAGTGGATCCGGCCTGAGACGCAGCTCTTCGTACTGCACCGCGTCGTAGCGTGAGCCGCAGTTCCGCACGGAGTACTTCCGCACCGAGTCACCCCATTTCTGGAAGGCCAGGAGCCACTGACGCCAGGTCACACACCGGAACACTTTAGAGTGAACCACTACTGCACGC
The DNA here is from genome assembly GCF_043290135.1 of Rhipicephalus microplus. Lineage (NCBI taxonomy): Eukaryota > Metazoa > Arthropoda > Arachnida > Ixodida > Ixodidae > Rhipicephalus > Rhipicephalus microplus. The sequence continues at coordinate 269,542,820 of NC_134701.1, read as the reverse complement.
GTAAAGGCACATACACGCTCCCCTACACTGCCTCTCCGGAACTTGCAAGCTTTTCAGATTCTCATATCTGTGTGCGAACGAAAGTGAAATGTACCTCCTTTCTTAACCCTAGAGAATGCTTCCTCGCTTGCATTCGCTATTCTTTCCACTGGTGATATCTTCTTTGAGCCACTTAATTATGTGTAAAATATGCGGACAGTGTCGGCACCGAGTAGTGAGCAAATCAGGATTTACAGCTTTTTTGACCACACGCTATTATCTTCACTTGCGCAGTCAAAAATGCATGAAACGAAGTGTTGGTAGCGTACGATAGTCATGCGAAACAAAGAAGTTCGTCCCGCGACTGATCGGGGATGCCAAAAAAGAGATAATTAGGAACTGATATTGCTCGCGTATAACGAAATCTAGTGCTTATTTTATTTTGACGTCACGTGAACAGACTGCTTGCATCATGACATGTGCCGCAAATACGACAAACGCCAGAAGGGAATAACGCACTCGTTCTCTGTATGTTTGAAGCTTTTCTATAGGGCGTTTTAACTATTATTTTACTTCACACAAATATCTCACGTGTAACGGAATATTACACCGGGTAGTTATTACTTCAATTCCTTCCCTAATGCACCTCAATACACATTAAAATTCTCAAGGCGATCCTGTGTTTTCGGGAAACAGTATTCACTCATGAAATATGAAAACCTTAAAAAAAATGCCCATCCGTTCGACAATCTAGAGCGTGCCTAATAGTGTTTAGAAGCATTTGTACAAATTTATTTTAAAATCAATAAATGTTGAAATCTATGCAAGGATATCACTGCAGGAAACGTTTTGGCAAGAGGATATTTATTGCTCGATGACTTCTTACTACTGTAATAGTAATAAAACTACGACATGAACAACGTTCTCACAGTGCAAGTGCGATTTTAATTCAGGTTGATTGGGTATCTCAAGTACAGCTCGAGCAGTTCCATTCTGCATGCAACCCTGTCCTCACGGGAAGAGATTATTATGGTAAACAGTACTGTGAAGTAAAGATGTACTCACAGCTTGAGGAAGGTCTGGAATGTACCGCTCTGGAACCTGGGGCGTGGACAAAAGCAGAAGGTACCTCTCCCAAGTGACGTCGCGAATTTTTTGAACGTCTACGCTGTGGTTGAATGCCTTCAACGCAGGGCCGAACGGATTTTTTGCTACTGTTTCAGGCGGGAGGGCAAGCAGTTGAGTAACCACGACCATAAGTGACATCAGGGAGTTCCGGCTGAAATGAATAATGAAAGAGTTAGTGACAGGAACGAAAAAAAAAAGGGGGGGGGGACAATCGTGACACTTATCTGCACTCGCGGTGACAATTATTCTGTGGAACAAAAGCGTAACTACACGCAGGTATAAATGAAGATGAAACGTGTTCTAATTTGTTTGCGCACTCTCTCTATAGTTTCTTGGTTACTATGTTTGTTTGCTTTCCTTGTAGTATTTACTTTCATACAATTGCTGCAGCCAATATTCTATTTCATTTACCGTCCAAACAGAAGCCCGAATCATCACTACGTTGCTTCCCAGCTCCTGAAGTCATGGCCATGTCTCCAGTTGCCAGGACGGCCTTTTCAGAGACATGCATGTTACGTTATTTTGGGTAACAGCGCATATGCACTGCGTCCAACTCATGTTTAACCTTTCTTTTTGTTTTTCTATGGCCAAGCTGAATAGACATCCGTGTCACTAAAGAATTATGAGGCTTCGATAGACGCTTATTGCATTTACGGCCCCTCTTTTCATAGGTTTTGGTCGAACCCCACCTAAGAATAAATAATAGCCCCACCTAAAAGCCGTAGCTGTGCCATCAAGAATTATTTTGCATAGGTGCGCTGTCTAATAACATTCCGTCATTTCCGTGACAGCAATGACGTCAAGTACCCTACGAGTATTCCACAAGGGTGATTTGCCTTTAAAGACATCTTCACTGCACCGATTTTCCGTCGAAAATTTGAACTCCCTGCGAAATTGCGGTGAATATTCCGACATTACTATTCAGCCAAACGTAGGGTTTCGAATTGGGACGACGACGTTTTAATCCCTAATATGCGTAGTATTCACATAATCAGCGGTAGAACGCAGCACTTTATTCGAGCTAGTACCCGTTTCGAACGGCAAGCACAGATGAATGGCAAGCATGCATGTAGTAGTGCGGCTTGTATGTATAGGTTGCAACCGATTATGATTAGGGCCTCAATAACAACTCTGCACGCACAGGTAGCGATATCAAAGTAATGTGTTGGCACGTACCTGGCATTCATTCCGACGGACCTGTCGTCTTCGCATGTCATCTTCCGCTGCCGCCGGCCCTGTTCGGCCGCCATGTCTACGGCGGCGCAGTAGCAGAAGCAGCGGCGGCGCGGATAGCAGTCACTCCTTCACGGTAGCCGAACGGAGACCGTGTGCGGTGTCTGCGAATGTGGCTGGCAGTGATCTCGTCGTGCAACGCTGACCTAACGCGGCGGCTGCGATGTCGACGGTACACGTCCGTGTCACACACTATGGCGTGCCTCGACGCTCGCGCTGCCACCTCGCTTTCCGACCTCCGGCAGCGACGAGAGGAGGCAGAAGCGTCGGTACAATATTTGCCTAATGATGGAAGTAAGAGCAAGGAGAGGGGACGGTCGGGGGAAGCCGCTTGCCCACCGCCGAAAAAAGAGCGGCGCCAGCCCGACCGACGCCCTCTACATGTGTGTGCGTTTGCTCGCTTCCAAACGACACGCATAGAATGCAGACGATCCGCGAAGAAAAAGAGCTTCGCGAACACGGATACGCGCCAGAGAAGAAGCCTCCTCGTGCAGAAAATCCGGGTATCAGTGTGGCCCCTAGCGAACTCGAAGAGAGCCTGTTCTGGAAAAGGGAACGGTGCCCTCTTCCCCTCATACAACTACCACCGTACGAAAGAGCAGAAACGGGACCATTGGTTTTGCCTATGCTGCTGCAATCGTCCCCCCGTACTTCATTTTGTTTTCTCTTCCTTCATTGAGTGGGCCTCCGGATCGAACGAAGGCTTGCGAGTTTCGAAGATTTAAGAAAAAAAAAAAAAGGTGGACCAGGGCGACGTGCGCGGCGCTTACTTTTGCTGGCCCCGAAAACGGCCGGCCCGGTGCGAACCTGCTTTCAGAAAGGATGCGCTAAGCAAGGACGTGTACGTAATCATGCGTGGAAAGTGTGTCCGTTCTTGAGGTAAAAGCAAATACGATTGTATCACCGTGTGTTCAAGTGACTGGTAAGACTCGGGACGCCCGAATAAATCGAAACACGAGTGTCCGGATCTTTGCTTTTATGTTAGTTTATATTAGTAACCTGCACTGCAGGGTAATAATAATGCGACATTTACTACGTCTAGGGTACTAGTTAATGCGACCTTTGCTACGTCCCAAAGACTAAGCGAAACACCCACGCCCAAGACCCCGATGACAGTCAAGATTAGTCCCCACAACCAGTGAACACATGAAAAACAAACATGTGCTTAACAAAGGCCTCCAATGTAACATTTCTAGGATCGACCGTCATCATTTTCACCACAGGGCAAAGGGCTGGGTATCCTGTAAGATTCGATAGATTAGAATGTTCATACAAGCGAGTATGAATTCAGCGAGGCTCTAGAGCCGAGAGACCAGCGCAAGTTGTCGCTGTCGGCCCTGTCGAGTCTTGTCGAATCATCGCTAGATCGCGGGTTGAAATGGGTAGTCAGTCGTCTTAATGAAGCAACAGCCTAAATCAGAATAAAGTACCGCTACTGACTTCAATTCTCCTTCTGTATAAAAAAACATTGTGGGTATGCTTAGAAGTTAAATATTACAGAAACAGGGAGCGTTACTAAAGGCTCTAGGCGAGTATTTGGGTCGTCCACAATTGTGTTGGGAATCGTTGTGTCGCATGCATCGCAATTTGTTCGAGTGCTGCTGAAGTAAAGCGATTTCTGACCACCTGGAGTCATTTAACGGGCACTAATATAGCATTTCGCATGCACAGAAATGCGAATGAATTGACCCGGGTGGAAGCCGTGACTTTCGGGTCACCCGCTACGACCCGCTACGACGCCGTGGCGGTTATTCCTCCGCTACACAGCTCACTTTCCATTGCACAACAGAAAAAAGTGTGGTCAGAAATTTCACCCACTGGTGGCAAATCGGTGCGTCGTGATCTTTAAAAAAATCCAAGTAAAATTAAGAGCAACACTTAATAAATAATGACCGCTAAGCTATGATCTCATGAACAAAGAGGGAAATAGCACCGCCTTCAGGCCGGAAACAACATACCAACAAATAAGCCGATTAACATACAAGCAAACAACAACGACAAACGCGACAGGAGAAGGCTTCATGGACTAACGGGCTCGGCACGCCGCTAAGCCGACACGCTCGCGAAATATTAATGTCCAAGCGGACAAAAACGAGGCTATGCAAAACATTCTCAGCGTGCAAAACAAACGATTGTGGTAACGCGTGAGCAGATCCATGTCAGATGAGGCACTATTTGGATCGCGAGCACGTCCGGCTGTTTGCTTCTCGTCCCTCGGGTTCCGCGCAGGACCAAGGCAAGCGTGACGCTGCCGGCCCCAAAACCGGGTTTTTCTACTTTTTCCTCTTCGCTGGTCGCACGCGTCGCGGTTACCGTTGCGTGACGTTGCAGCGGGCACAGAATGCACCTAAAGACTCACAATCACGCTTTAAAGTGAATAGGTTACGTCACTCTGTAGTAATTGCGACATCGATGCACGTAATCGCACGAACTCCTGGAGTGCACCCTAAACTACAGCAGTGAAGTTTTTCACCGATCCATCCACCCATACGTACATCCATTCATCCGTTTGCATTTCATACATCCGACAGACAAGGCGATGGGAAACAAAGGCACATGTAAAGAAGTTCAAATAAGAATAAAAAAATAACAGCAGATCTACGGAGTGCATGATGATGAGTAGGGCGAAGAATCCGTCAGTCTGTTCGCGCCTCCGTCCATCCGTTTGTTATTGCATCCGTCCATCCATGTGTCCACCCGTCCATCCGTACATCCATCCGTCCGCCCCTGCGTTCGTCCGTGCGCCCGTGCGTCCATGCGTGCGTCCGTCCCTGCGTCTATCCGTCCGTCCGCCCGTCTGTGTGTCTGTCTCTCTGTCCATCCGTCCGTGCTAGCGTCTGTCCATCCGTCCGTCCATCTAGTGAGCACTCCAAGTACCGCCATCTCGCAATGTTTCATCATATATAAGTACGGCCATTTAGCCGACATCCCAAGGACTAAACGAGAGGTGGCACGGCCGGACTAGAAGAGAGGCATGCACGCACTCCCTTGCGGCCTGTGCTTCGTGTGTAGTTCTCACCTTTCTCCGCCGCTTGTTCATGGCACTGCGACCCAACCTCGCTAAACCTTGCTAAAACCAAGGAGGTTACTTCCAGCGAGTTTAACGTGCCAACCTTTTCTGGTCAGATAGTGCTCGAAGTGCTTTCTTCTATTATGAGTTTTTTTTTAGTAAGCATCAAATTCAAAGCAAATTTTGTTGTAGATTAAGTCACCGATACTGGTCTCACGATATTGGTCAACATGGCGGAAATTTAAGGTTTCCAGATTGGCACCCGCGACCTTCGTGCGATCAGAAAGTGGCCGGTTGTCGACGCGTGTCAAAACTGAGGCAACTGACCAGTGATGATGATATGATGCAAGGAGGAGAATGCATTAGTAAGACCTGGTATTACTAGTGTGCGTTTAGAGAAAGTGGTAAACGATTTAGAGCACTTAGTATTCTACTATGGGGAGAGCATATCACCATCCCGTGGGCCTTCTACCTTATGAGGCTTATACCAGACAGCCATTCTCCAATTCACAGGTTGCCGTAAAACAACTTGTTTGGTCTAAAAGACAAAGTGACATTTTAACGCTGACTTGCTGTCTCAAGTAGACATGCAGTTTTATGTTGCTTGATAAAGCAGAGAGTTCAGAGTGTAACAAAGAGTTGGGCATTAAATAATGGCATGTTGAAGAAACAACTGGTTTCTTAATCAAGGGCTTTTCGAAGCACTAATTATATGCGAAGGCACCTTTTGTCTTTATTTGCTTATATCGCATCTCCTGGGTAAATGCTCCTTCGTTGAGCGTCGTTGCCATTGGCGTTGCCGGCGTAAGCGATACAGCGAACGAGGACGAAAGAGACTGAACGCGGAGTCTGTCGATGTCTCGGGCTACTGGTCTCTAACGTAGTTTCCTTCCTCCGCTGCGCGCTGGCCCCTATGTCAGAGCTCATGTGCATACAGAGCTGACGCGTACACTGCGGTTGGCTTGGCTTGTCGAAACGGCACTGTCGGTGTTTCGCTCGGCTCGCAAGGCCTGCAATGCAGAGTGGTGCGCGTAGCCTTTGAGCGCTGGTAGTCTTTGTGGCAGTATGTAATGAGTGTTACATCGCTACACCTGAGGATAGCCACATCTTCAAAAACAGTTACCTCTGCATCAACACGAAGGTGCACTCAGAATTTGCATTAGGCAATACCGTGAAAATCGGTGACATTTTTTTACGCGTGAAGAAAAAAAAAAGAAGCGCGTTGGCTGCTTTCATTATGGTGTATAGTGAGGCACCCCAGTGAAAATCGGTGACATTTTTTTTACGCGTGAAGAAAAAAAAGAAGCGCGTTGGCTGCTTTCATTATGGTGTATAGTGAGGCACCCCAGTTCTTTCGGTTTTAATGTTTCTGACGTCTGTTATTTAATGCAGCTTTATTCTTGCATGGTGTGATGAACATCTTATTTCTAGTTTTCAATCTCTTTTTGGTGCAACTCTGCAATTACAGCGCGTGATATCGCTGGATCCTTAATAGCCTGTTTTCTTGCTACATCATCATTCGGTGTGCAACAATAGATGTCGATTATTCTAGTTCATAATAAAGCCACTTCATGACCTTTCGATGGGCTGCTGGTGAGGCTCCTATGACTAGGTTAAATTTTGTGCTTGTACCTGAAAGTAGGATGCGCGATTTAGTGGTTGGTCATGATATTACGGTTGGCCAACCAGTATCAGGCTACTAGTTTCATGCTACGTTTTATACCACGAAGGACTCTACTACAGAGAATTGGGGACGCGATATGAAATTGTTTTCCATCTACACCACCACACGTTACCAGAACTGCCTGCGTGTATTCCTGCAGACCCTATTATGCTGCCCGTACGCGGCAGCAATTTTTTTTTTCTTCGCTTCACTTTGCACACTTAATTGTTGCTTCCTGCATGCCTAGTCTTGGAGTTAGGCCAACACTTCAAACGGCTTACTAGCTTACTAGTCAGTCTGCGCCCCAGTATCCGCCGTCTTCCTTTATATTTTTAAAATGTTTTGTTGCTCGCTTCCTCAGAAAAGGTCGCCCTCCTGCCCCTGTACGTGCGGCTCTTTTCGCTGTGAACGTATGGGGCTCTTAAAGCTGCCGGCGCTGCTACATTCAAGGACGCGGACCTTACACCACGTGCTTACATGGCGAAAGCTGTCTCACGAGGCAGCCTCATGTAATGGCTTCCCTCTAGCGGCCGCACGCTTCCAACAACAGAAGAGAAGGATAAAAGCGTCTCGTGCGGGAACATGTACACGAGACACTCGCACGTTCTCTGAAGGCTGCTGTCTTCAGCCTAAGTGACTACCGGCAACCAAACCATGCCGTGCGACATTTGAAAAGGCCAATGTTTGAAGTAGCACGAAGAAAGTACCACGAAGAAAGGGTATAGAAGAGACGAGAACAGAGCGCTCCTGTCGCTTGCGCTGTTAAGCACTTTCTTCGTCTACCATGCAGCACCAACCAGCCCAATCAATCACCCTGTTAATGTTCCTTTGAAGTACCAACACTTCAAATGTACGAATGATCAAGGATATTAAAAAAAGAATAACAATGCTTTAGTATTTGAACGACCGTGATTTACTTGAAGTGGGTGGATCGTTCAACGTTCACTGTATACAGTATAGACCAATCACGAAAGCCTTTAGGTCGTCCTTTCTGTGTGGCACACAAGCCCCGACTGAGAACAAGCATTCACCAAAAAATAGGCAAGAGGAACGTCAGTTGCATAAGCGTATGAGATTGCAAAATCAGTCCTGTAGAAGCCGGAGAGCTGCTGCGGGGATGATGAAAGAAATAACCGCCATCCATTTGGTGTTCGTGCACGAACCTACAACACCCGATCCAAGAATCACGTGCTTTCCCTCTCCCACACCCTTCCTCGTCCCAACATATGAGACAAGAATGAACCAGAATGACACCATACAGTGCAGAACTGTTCCAAGCCACCGATCCTACCATTGTGTCGGGGTTATCTCGAACACACAAGGGACGTGCACCCGAGCTCGGCCATCTCCGTTCTTGGACAACTCTCACGCCTCCGCTCGGGAAATTGGGGCACAAGGGTGCAAGGGACTCTTAACGAACTCTCCTCGTTTAGTCTTGCAAATCCTCCTCATCCAAGTTAAGCTGTGCCACGCACCTCGTCTTAACCTTCTGCAATCACTCTCTGTACAAACAACGGCGGCGCGCGCGAAAACATTGTGACAAATACACGTTTTCATCTTTTCTGCAGATCCGTCACAGACAGCTAGCTAGCACCTCGATCTCGCTCGGCTAGACGAACGACTTGGCAAGGTTATTCCGAGGCTGCTACCTTAGGTCGACCTCGGATTGAATTATCATGGCCTAAGAATTAGCGCTGCTGAAGCATGCAAGAACATGTTGCTTAACTCACTCGTTTGCGCAGCCTCACTCGCTTTTTTTTTATTAAGCACCACCCAAAGCTTAGGCGGCAAATCTCAATCACGTGCAAACGTAATCCTTTCAACCGGCGCCTGTAAACAGACTGATCCACAAAGAAGAACGGTTTTGAGAGAGGAGGGCCTTTGGGGCCGCGAGACGCTACAGCAGCACCATTCGAGGTCCCTCATCCACGGCGACCATGCCGGCACGTGCTGTGGGAGGCGACTGGCTCTATGCGCGCTGTACAGCAGTTTAGCCAACCGACGAAGGACGTAAGCGTATAGCGAGCAAAACACACACCTCGCACGCCTTCACGTATTTCTCCGCCTCGCGGTGGCTGACTGCATTACGTGACTCGACGACCAGCCGCGAAGGCTACACCAAGTTCAAGCGTCGACGGTGAAGGAAGGGTTCGGAGAGCTGGAAAGGTAGCGGTATTTTATCTGAAGAAGAAGATGAGAAAAATGGTGAAGTGGGGCTGCCAGAACGGAGACTGCTGATAATTGGCGCTTAAACTGTGTGGATTAACCAACTATAGAATCTAGTAGTTATGATAAACTTGTGAAAAGAATGAATAACAGAATAGGAGTTGGCCACTAAATTCCCCTGCATTTGGTATGGACCATGCTAAGATGACGACGAAACAAGAACACCCGCCTGTGGTACTAACTTCCCATTCCCATCTCACACACACGCACTATATATATATATATATATATATATATATATATATATATATATATATATATATATATATATATATATATATATATATATATATATATATATATATATATATATATATATCCGTGCATTTGCCTATAGAGGAAACTTTCGGAGCGTGTGAGCTACGTGAAGGGAAATTACACAATGAAAGGACGGGTTTTGAATAAAAGGCTCGTATAAGATCAAGGCCAAATTAACGTCGTTATGGAGACAGCGGTGACTCACTCCTGTGGTGAAGGACGCTGAGACAATTTCGCGCGCAATGAGGTTGTGGCCGCAGGGCTTCGTAGGGAATTCCCCTTTTTGGCAGCGGTGTGTATTGCGCGGGTCAAGGAGCCACGCACTCTGTCTGGTGCAAAAGTGTGGCAGGCGCAAAGGCCTCGCCTCTTAAGCGAACACTCTTCGTCAAACCGTTTCACGCATTATGCAAGTGTTATGAGAATACGCTTACGTATTTTTATTTATTTTATTTATTTATTCAATACTGCCAGCCACCCTTTGGCAGCCAGGGCAGGAGTGGTACAGTGCAGAGTTTGGACACAAAGTTTACACGCGACAAGTAACACGGTCGGCGGTACACAGGGAAGCAATAATGCAGTAAGCTTACAGATTGTCACGACACACAAGCGCACACAATCAGTAACACGGCCCACGATTCGCAAAGCAGCAGTAATTTTCGTTACAAATAGCTACATGAATATACAATAAAACCGGCAATGCTAGTCTAATGCAAAACACACAAAGTACACTACGCGCATTGACCAGGAAGCGTGAAAAAAAAAAAAGACAAGTAGTGTGCGTTGTGGCATGGTAGCAAGATAACACGTGAAATACGTTAGTTCAATAGGACAGGGGAACAAGACCAGCACTTCCAATCATACACAATTTTGAATAGCCGTTGAAAAAGCATTTTGATTAGTTAAGTTAGTAACGTCGCGTATATAAATAAAGCAACGCCTTGCACTACGTCGATTCACCGGAACGCTCCTTCCATCCATCCGAAATTATCTACATCCTTGTCAGTGCTATTCATGCGAGTACAAAACGCCGAGAAAAATGGTACCGTTGAATTTCCACAATAAAATCTCTTATTTGCATGCTCTTCTACGCAATTCTACGTAAAGAAGCACCACTGGAAACAGCTATACGGAAAGCAAAGGCTAAAATACGCATTACCGGCTGTGTTAATTGACCTTCCAAAATAGTGATATGAATGTAGATACGATGCCCTTGAACAAGGTACGATACACAACTCGCAAATGTTTCCCATTTTAGTTGAATACACCAACTGTGTTCACGTCTTTCGTTTGCAATCCACTGAATTTTTTCTTACGTGGCACTACTTAAGAATATTCGTACGCGCATATTTGTTTGCGTGTTTTTATGGTCATATAGTGAGGCTGTGTAGTTTGGTCCTTCTTCTCAAATTAATTTTTTTCTAATGCATTGGCATGTTCAAATCTGTGTCATTTTATGCCTCTTTCAGGCTATTTATCCGCACACTAAGTATCTGACAGATGTTGAATAAATCTGAGTTCAATTGAATAAGGATGCATGCGGTAGAGCCACGTATGCTAATGTGTTTTTTGTTTTGTTTACCACTGCAACAGCACGTAACACATACTATTCAACAAACCTGGATTTCGTATGTCGCTTTGGTATCGCAAGTTACCGGAAGGTCAACTAATAAAACCAGCCGTTTGTCCGTGCTACTAGATTCGCCGTTGTAAGGTCTGTATGTGGCATCCGTGAAGTCATTGTCGCGATTCCGTGAAGTGATTTACAAGGAAGTCCGGTGACCATAAATTGTCCTAGAACTCACCTTTGTGCATGCTTGCTTTCACTGCCGCGTTGAACAGCCCTTGTTCCCGGCCGACGTGCGCAGAGTGCTTTCTCTCTTTTTGTCACCGCGCGCTTTTCCTGAGGTGAAACAGGCTTCCTCATAGTGTCTCTCCTGAAAGGAGAACAGATAGGACTTCGCAGTTTAATTTTATGTACAACGTGTTGTAACTAGAAACATCGCTGTAATGTGTCGAAGTAAACTGCCAATGGGAGTAGGGTAAACGCACAGTATCTTGACGCGGCTCACAAAGCAAAAGAAGCTGAAGCCACGTGATTACAATGCTTCCTGCGATGCTTCTCGCTGATGCATGCGTCTCTTCAGAAGAACAAGAAATAATTAACAAAATTCGCGGCCTCCACCAACAGATAAACGCCTGAGGTAGAAATATGTCAACTGATAAATGTCTCTCTCCGCACCCACATTTGGTTTACAAACGAAGAAACTAATTCGTACGATTTTTCACGCGCGGTTGTTGTCAAAACTGTTGCACCAGCACATCTGTCTTTCTTCGTTATTTTTTGTTTCTGTGATTTTTTTTTCATATTTACGTGAACGTAAGCCTGCCAGTAGCAGAATCCTGGCTTGATCAAGGAGGAAACTTTTCGGCGCGATTGAGTGAGGCCACACAACGTGAAAGAGCGTATGCTTTGGGTGTGTTAGTAATTCGTGTCTCCCTGGTTAACGCACAAAATGACAAGGGCCGCGTCATTTTACGTCGTCCTGTTGCGAGTTGAATAGCGAGACACGTGTAACACCCGTCCTGTTCCTTTGCCTTTTGTATCCTCGTTCGACTTGCGCCAAAAAACTTCCTCAGGTACCACCAGTACCAGTATATCGCCCTGCAATGCTTACTGCTGGGCAGCTCATCCGTATTTCTGCAAGCTTTGTATCATATTCTACAGATACCGGCATAAGCGTAATCAAGGTTATCCGTTAGGGATGAAGTGGAGCGCAAGTTGAACACTGCAGTGCCCCCTCCACCAGCTCTCGGTTCGATTCAGTGAGACAGTGAATAGTGAAAATAACGGTGCTAAATACGACGGATTAACACACAGATACTATAGTCCATCGTCTTTTGCCCTGTTATTTTCACGGTCATGAATAACCAACTTGCCCGAGTCAACGCTATTGAGACAGTGGAGCGGAGATAAAAAGTAAACAACCTATGCGGTAGGTGAAAAACGAAAGCTTTTATCTCAAGATTTTCGGTGTAGAGAGGTGTGACGTAAATAGCACTCGGAAGACAACACCAGGAGTACTCGGTCGCCATTATCATCCAAAGCTTCCATGGCCATAATCATGCCCTTGAAATGGTGATAGGACAAGTGCGCATGAGCAATAGTATAAGGTAAACTTGGTGCCCCATACCCTCCCGACAAAACAAAGGAGCAGTGTGTGGCTGCCACCCCCTCATTGCCAGTGGTTAGGTTACAGCCGTTACCTATAGATATTGTACCCCGTCACTCATTTCACCAACGGCTGACCGAAAACAGCTACCTGAGAGAAACCGAAGCACGGGCCTTCTGATCGAACAAACCTCTTCCGGTTGAACAACTCGCCTTGTACCTGTCATTCGCCCGCTTTGGACTTTAATAGGCGCGTGTCGGAACTACCCGCGCAGACAGTTACGGGGTCTGGTGAATGGGTGCGTCACCTTAGCGCTTATCAGCCAAACTCGGCGTGCATACTTCCAACTTTAGCGGAGTGTGACTCTTCGGTCTCAGAGGTCTCGCGCCGCGGAAGCGGCCGCGTAATTGCCGGACGGGCGCGTAAAGGCCCGCCACAACAGTGACGTCGACAAGACGCGACTGGTGACGTACACCTTCGGACAGCGCTCGGAGAAAACTTGCGCGAAGAGCAGCTTTCCTTCGAAGAGACCCGTCGAGGTCGGTGCTGCCGCTTGATGCGAGTGTGCGACGGTGTGTGGTGAGGAGTACGCCCTTGAACGTGGCTGGGAATACAACCAGAGAAAGTAAAAGCGGCTACCACGGGTCGCGCAAGGCGAGGATACCGAAGCTGTGTCGTATTCGCACGTTGGATCGCTCGCCAGTCGGTTGCTGCAGCATCGCCCCTCAGCGGCATCGTCTCGTTGAAAACGTGAGTATTCTGCCTCTGGTGCAACTGGCATTGGAAGGAAGCGTTATCGAATCATAACAGTATCGGAAAAATTATACATACTCGTAAGGTGATGCCGTTGTATCTACGGCTTCAACTGCCGTCTCTCAGAACTATATCGTGGTTTCGGGACGTCAAACCTCGTATGTTATTAACTGTCTCCAGGCTTTATAACAACGCCTTAGTCGTCGACAACGTGCAGAATTCGCGGCAGGCTATGGTGATTCCGTTTGTTTGGTTTTACTTGTAAGGAAAGTTCACCAAGTGTCAAGGAAATGTCACGCATGCGTACTTCGATACCGGAGTGTTTATACTTAGGGACATCGATTAGACGCGCTTTATGTGATGTGCAGAGCGTGACACGAGAGAAACAGCGTGTGCGTACGTTTGAGCTCACCGTTAAAGTTCCTATTCTTCCTAGTTCTTCGTAGAAGCCTTGCCTTGCTGCGATATTTCGCGAACGAACTTCGCAGCCGGTAATATACTGTCGAAGCACCATAACGCAATTTTTTTTCAGACCTTCTTGGGGCAATACAAAAGCTTTATACTATACAAAGAAGTCTCATACCTGCAGTAGTAAAGCAGCGCCAGTGAAAACAAGGCACCAGACGAGGAGGAACGAACAATTTTCTGTCTTCTGTGACGAGTTTCTGCCATTTGTTTGTTCGTGTACACCAGTATTTGTTCTTGACGGAACAAAGTTTCGGGTGTCAGTGCACCTCCCGTACGACTCGTTCCTTCTCGCCTGGTGCCTTGTCTTAGCTGGTGCTGTATTACTGCAAGTATGAACCACCTAGCCCAATATAGATCTTGAAAAAAGTTTCATACATTGATTTAGTCCAATTTAACAGTACAAGGCAGACAGACTGAGGTGCAGACATTTCCCACTCATGATAGTGTTGCAAATGAAGGTTCATAACAGCTCCAGAAGGCGTTGAAGTGGCAGATGCTAAGCTAATATTTAAAATTTTAGTGAACCAATATGCCCAAGGTGAACTCATTATATTTGGCAACTAGCGTTAGCTTAGTGTAATTCTATCCTTCTTCTTTTCGAGGAACTGTTGTAGCCTTGGTACCCGCATATACTAACGTAGGACAGCAGTAACAGGAAAACTTAGTAATAGGTTCTCAAACTTCACTGAGTAGCGCTAAACGAGCCAAAGAAGAAAACATCTGTAGTTTCATCGCAATGCTCGTGTGTGCATTGTTTTCTTGGTCGTAGTTTCTTACGAAGCTGCCCTGTCAAATTTCACGTATTAACATGGTTGTTAAATGTACACACCCAGCCATCGACTAAGCGGGTGATATGTGGTGTTTAACATCCCCATAACACCATATGATCATGAGAGACGCCGTAGTGGAGGGCTCCGGAAATTTCGACCACCTGGGGTTCTTTAACGCGCGCCCAAATCTGAGCACACGGGCCTACAGCCTTTCCGCTTCCATCGCAAATGCAGCCGCCGCAGCCGGGATTTGATCCCGCGACCTGCGGGTCAGCAGCCGAGTACCTTAGCCACTATAGACCACCGCGGCGGGGCGCCATCGACTAAGCTAAAATTTCCGACAAAACATCACGCTTTCAACAGCTCATTTGCCGTTGATGTGTTGATGGGGTGGTCTTATTTCACTACACTTGTGCGCCATACATTTCTATGCTATGCGCTGTTATATTGACGATAATTGGCTATTCAGAGTGAAGTCACTCTGCATGTATACTGTCTCGAGAAAGTTTTCAATAAAAGTGGCTCACTGCTCTAGCCATATGCACGAACATTAGGTATATATGTATTTGTTCGCCTACATAGAGGCCCCCTTGAGTATTTAATTCGCTTCCTTACAAAAATGTACTCGTATGTTTATTCTGTTTTAGTGTATATATATAAAAAAAGCATCGTACCTTGCGCACTGAGACAACATCACAATTAAGCATCACTGAACGTTTTGCAATATAACTCTTTGTTTTAACTATAAGTTTGCCTAACAGATGATTCAATATGGTTTGAATGCATCGTGTTTGCAAAGGAAAGAATTAAAATGGGGATTGGCAATAGCTGTGTTGCTTACATTTGGAAAATGCGTGTTTCCAACATAGCATAACCAGTTGAAGGCAACATGCGAGCCGCAATTTATGAGTCTAGTATAGTACGAGTCATTCTTGTCTCAGCTAGTTCAGCGGTATTCAACAATGAGCGCAGAGCAGACAAAGGACAACAAAGAGTGCAAAGACAAGCGCCGTTTCTCTTGTCATTGTCCGCTATAGGCCGATTCCTCAAGGTGGACTACCCACTTGCCAAATCTCAAACCTTGATTCAGTGAAATGGTCTTCAGGACAAATTTAGAAAAAAAAAGAAAACTGGCAAATTTCGTCTCCACCCGTTCACACACTGGTGCTCTTCTACAGCTTTTTTCGGAGGGGAACGAGCCTCCAGGAGAAACCTTAACTAACCCTCGGCTACCGATGTTCATTGCATAAGGTTACATCATTTAGGTTCACCTTTTCCCTTCCCTCCTTTCTTTTCTTTCTCTAATAATTCCTACACTTCTTCCGAAAAGAGCTTCCCCTTTTTACGCTCCTGCCTTCAACGTAACGCAAGCTTTTCGTATCACCACTTCTATCATTTCATCCCTTGATCTCCTTACACAAGCGTAGGGCAGCAAAGTGGCCATGCATCTGGTTGAGCATCCTGCCTTTCTTTCCCTTTCTTCTTTAGGGGCGGTCACTCTACCAATCAAGTTTAGCAGGAAGCCAGCAATGAAGAGCGTGACAGCGAATGTAATGACAACTCTAAGAGCACGCTGACAGCATATTGTGAATGGGTTCTGTGTTATCCCGCTAAGTGGCGGAAGGGTTAAGAGAAGAAATTTGACAAGAACCGCTCTTCTGGCCTTGTGCCGCATTTTTGCTTTCTTAAACCTCCCGCCCCTTTGCGGGATTGCGCAGAACTGATTCGCAAGTGGTATACTCTTGTCATCGCGTAAAACAGAAACACGCCTTTGGCGTAAGTGACAGGAAACGGCTTCTTAGCTAAACACCTGAGGACCTTCCGCGGACCAGTCAACTGTAGGATCTACAGACTGGAAGGCCGGCCACGTGTAATGGAATATTCCACCTTGCAATTGTGTTCCGTCCAGAGAAACAAAAACAAAACATCCATGCGCTTGCCTGGGGCGAGCGAGCACTTCAATTTTGACACACACACACACACACACACACACACACACACACACACACACACACACACACACACACACACACACACACACACACACACACACACACACACACACACACACACACACACACACACACACACACACACCACACACACACACACACACACACACACACACACACACACACACACACACACACACACACACACACACACACACACACACACACACACACACACACACACACACTAAGTCATCCATTAGACGGTGCGTAGAATCGAGGAAAGGGCGCATTGTGAAAGTTCCCGACCTTCGAGTTCTGCGGCCGCCTTCCGTGGACGACCTTGAGGTATATGAGACGTGCCCGGGTGATGCAGGCTGACGCCGTAGTTGTGCATATTGTTTTTTTGTTGTTGATTTATTCCTTTTCGCATTTCCTTCTCGTCTTCTTCTATTTGCACGGCCTCTACGTGCTTTCGCGTTTGCATCGAAGGAGCAGGCGCACTTCTTGGAAGTAGGGGTAACGCTCTCGACAGCTCGCCAGAACGCCAGAGGCTGGTTAAAACCATGCAGTATAACAAAATACAAAGCTTCTATCAGCCAACAAGTCAGCCGCTGAGTTTGCGAAGTTATTCACGTGTAAGTAGGATACTGTGGCAGCAGTTCGCGTGTCCACATTCACCGTCCGACAAACCTCGGACGAGCCCATCGGCAATCGCTTTTGCAAGCAACCGGCGCCGCCCTTCGCTTCACCTCCTGGCTGATCGACCCCGCTTCGTATAACGCTGCACGGTATTCCATCACATGTTTTCTATGTGCAGGTTGCATTTTCGCTTCGCAAAGTGAAGTTACAATCGTGGGGTTGCGCGCCAAGTTAACGCATTTACGTGGCGGGAGATGTAGTCTGTTACACGTTGTTGGCGTGAGCAGATGCAACTAAATTTATCTGAACTTAAGTGCACGAGGAGGTCATTTTGTACTATTGACGGTGTGCTGTGAAAAAAAAAATCCACATGTGCTGAAAAGCTGTAAAGGTCCCTTTCAGCGCTCAATTCTATTAACGGGTACAAACTTTTGTTTGTTGTTTATTTGTTTTTATTACAACCCCCCCACCCAAACACGTAAATAATGTATTCTGAGCACCCCAGCGATATACAAAAATTATGGCGCCATGTCCTATGTATATGACACCAGGGTTTAGTGGTTTTTAAGTGAAATATGGTCAATTTATGTGCATCTATATATTTTTAGCCCGTTAGGCTGTGCAATCGTTGTGAAACTAGCTCTTAGAAACTACGCATTAGTTATAGTTCCTAAAAAGTGCAAAATTAGGCTCTTGCGCTCGTGATACACAGCTTTTATTGCACCTGATTGGCCGTCGTCTAAGTATTGGACACTTTCGAGATCCGACATCGTAAAAGAATGCACAATTCTGCTTCGCAGCCCAAAATTATGTCCGCCAGTGTCTGCAAAGGCAAGCTGAATAAACTGCACTTCATCTTAGTCATCTTATAATCGCTTCACACCTCATTAATATAGTGCAAAAAACTAATCAAATTCATTATGCACTATCTCGTTGTTGGAGACACCGTACATATATGTGAGCATGTTTTTCGACTAGAGTAACAAGCAATCGGGAGCTCCCACACGAACTACAATAGCGAATTCACATGACTACATTCGGGGTTCTGCCAACCACTGAGCCTTGGGGTCTTACAACTAGAACACGAAAATTGTCCATTCCTGCAGGCGACGTGTTAGGGAAGACCCATTTCGCAAAGAGGAAGTTAAATATCTTATAAGTAACTTGAAAAAAAAATATGTCAGCTACCGATACAATAGTCAACTCAAAAGACATCAACAAATATTCGGTTGCGGGGAGTGTCGTCTTTTTCACCTTCCGCCATTTTCGCTTTCCGCTTTGCTGCGTTCCAAAGACAACGATGACTCTTCCAAGTGCCGTGCTATGACCTTCAGTCGTAAACACAAAAACTCCAATTATTCCTATTCTATTAAAAATGATACAATAGTGCAGTGCTCTTTTTACAAATACTTAGGCGTCAATCTAACACCCAATCTTTCATGGTCGGCACACATTAGTGTTATTTGCGCGAAAGCCTCAAAAACATTAGGTTATCTCCGTCGTAATCTGCGAAAGTCTCCAAGAAGCATCCGTAAACTGGCCTATTTCACTTATGTACGTCCCCAGCTGGAATTTGCATCTTCAGTCTGGTCCCCTTTCCAAGATTACCTAACCACATTGCTAGAGTCCATACAAAACAGAGCAGCCCGGTTTATATCTCGCAATTATAGCACTCATTGCAGCGTAACAACATTAAAACAAGAACATTCTATTTCGCCATTGCACGTTCGTCGCTCGGTTGCACTGTTATGTTTGCTGCATAAATATTGCTACGATACTGAGGATGCGCGTGGAAGAAGAGGAGAACGAGGTTGGCACGAGCGGTGATCGGTCAGATCCCTGGACTCTCGCATTGATCATCTCCTGTAAATAAAGGCATCCATCGCACCGTAACAAGATTGGTGGAAGGTGCGGGGTACAGCGGAGCGATCCAAGGCCAACGATCACGGAAGCGCTACCTCAAGAACTACGCCGAAGCCGCCGACTGGCTGGTCTACCACCGCTCTCTATGGATCCGATTGCTGACGGCGACACCACGCACTCTTCGTCTGGCGCTGCGTGGCCCCGGCACATGGTACCACGAAGCTTCTCAGGGAGGGTCGGAGAAGACGTCGACGAATGGCTGAAACACTTCAACCGTGTTAGTAAATACAACTGTTGGGATGCGGCCTCCCGGTTGTCCAACGTCGGATTGTTTCTTCAAGGGACGGCGTTGGTGTGGTTTGAAAACCACGAAGAAACAATAATGACCTGGGAAGCGTTTGAGAAAGAAATAGCGAGCTGCTTCGGGGACCCATTGATGAAGAAGAAGCGCGCTGAGCAAACTTTGATGCAGCGTGCTCAAGTCCCCGGTGAAACCTGCACAACGTACATTGAAGAGATCCTGAAATTGTGCAAGTCTGTAGACCCACGCATGAAAGAAGATGACAAGGTAGGGCATCTTCTCAAAGGGGTTGCTGAGGATGTCTACAATTTCCTCATCGGCAAGGACACCTTGGCGTCTGTAGCGCACGTAATACAACACTGCCGCACGTTTGAGACACTGAAGGCTAGGCGCATCACTCCCAAATTTGGTAGACTTGCCAACGTCACCACCGTTGCAAGTGTCGACGTCCCTCCAACATCCCCCTGTGATCTTGCCTCAATGATCAGGCAAATCGTACGCGAAGAACTTGGACGACGTGATGCTGTCAACCCGCCGAGAGCACCTGCTATCAACCCCTCCCCGCCATACGACGCAATGTGTGCTGCCGTTGATGCAACGCTATATGATGTGCCCCAATCAAGAGCACCAGAGCCCCCAACTGACAACTTACATCATCGCCGTGGTTTCCAGAACGCCTCTCGCCAACCACCTACAATGGATCGTCTTCGTGGGACGATCATGGGCACATGGCGCCTCGTGGAAGGTTTGGCGACGTGCGTGAGGCCCCTGTGTGCTATAACTGTGGTTTCCGTGGACATGTGGCTCGATTCTGTGGTCAAAGGCGTCGCCCCCAGCAACGCTACTACGAGGGACCATCACCTTCTTCTCGACAAAACCGCTGGCGCGGTGGTATGCGTTCAATGCGGGACGCGTACGTTGGGGACGGCTTTCAGCAAACGACCCACAGTGATGCACATGTAGGACGCAATTTCCACCGGAATTTACGCAACGACTCGCCTTCCTCCGTGCGAAGCTTGACGCCCCCCACAACACGCCGGTTCCGTTCCCCATCTCCTGGTCGACGCGTCACCTCCCCGCCTCCGGGAAACTAGGTGGTGCGGCCAATGGAGGTGAGGTCGCCGAACATTTGTCACTACATCCACCTATGCCTCAACCCGTTTTTATGACTCAAAATAGGGTCCCCGTGCTTATTGATGGACTTCCTACGATGGCTTTGATAGATACTGGAGCAGCTGTTTCAGTGATGAGTCTTAACTTCAAATTGCGGCTAGGACATAAATTGATGTTTCGCTGGGACAGTTGTGCATCATTTCGTGCAGTGAGCGGGGAGACATTGTGCCCGATCGGTGTGTGTGTTGTTAGTGTCACTTTGGGTGACAAGGTCTTCGAGGCTGAATTCGCCGTCCTGACCAGCTCCACCCATGACATCATCTTGGGCATCAATTTTCTACGCGAGTGCGGGGCTACTGTAGATTGCGGTGCTGGCGAGATTATGCTATCGGCATTTACTGACGATCCTAGGTGCTGTCAAGGATCTATCACCGTCATTGAGGATGTTGTCTTGCCACCCAACTCGATGAAGACCGTACGCGTTGACGCCTCTGCCTCGGACGCCGGAAAGTTTGATGTTCTTGTGGAGCCCATTCCTCTTAATTGTGCCAAGAAAAATGTGCTCATTCCACATTGTGTTCTGTCGATCAGTGATAGACGATCGGCCTTATGGGTGTCGAACTATTCAAATGAACCTGTTATGCTACCCGGCGGAATGCGACTCGCCCGCTTCGAACAAAATGCGACCAGTTTCATTGCATCTTTAAGTGACGAGAGAGTAGATCCTATTTGTGCAACGTACCATACAGAAGCCAACTTTCTGAGTATGGTAAACAAGTCGCTATCATCAGAAAAACGTCAAGCTTTGGTCGAAGTCCTTGCGAAGCACGCTACTATATTTGACTTTGCGCAGAAAGAAGAGCAAATAAGTGTACCCGAGTGGCGTACTCGCCATGGGATTGACACAGGATCCGCTCACCCTATCCGGCAGAAACCATACCGTGTCTCATCTGCGGAGCGCAAGGTCATTACTCAACAGGTAGAAGAGATGTTAAAGAAAAGGGTTATTCAAGAGTCGTGTGGCCCTTGGGCTGCCCCTGTGATTCTTGTCCGAAAGAAGGATGGTACATGGCGATTCTGCGTGGATTACAGACGGCTCAACTCTGTTACTAAAAAGGATGTCTACCCGCTTCCCAGGATTGATGATGTCATCGATTGTTTACATTCGGCATCGTACTTCTCATCCGTGGATTTGAGATCTGGTTATTGGCCAATCCCCATGCACCCGAATGACAAAGAGAAAACGGCCTTCATAACCCCAGATGGTCTATTTGAATTCAATGTAATGCCGTTTGGCTTATGCAACGCTCCAGCCACGTTTGAGCGCTTCATGGACTCTGTGCTACGTGGACTAAAGTGGGAAGTTTGTCTTTGCTACCTGGATGACATTATAATATTTGGCCGTACATTCGATGAACACAACCATCGTCTAGACATTGTTCTCACCTGCCTTGAGAGAGCTAAGCTCACCCTGAACTCTAAGAAGTGTCACTTTGGCAGCTGTGAGACTCTCGTTCTTGGTCACCTGGTGGACAAGCATGGCGTTCGACCCGACCCCCAGAAAGTCGCAGCAGTCAGCAGCTTCAAACAACCTCAGTCGGTACGAGAGTTGCGAAGCTTTTTGGGCCTATGCTCGTATTTCCGTCGCTTCGTGCCCAGGTTCGCCGACCTCGGTTACCCTTTGACGTCGCTACTCAACAAGAACGCACCTTTTCGGTGGTCAGCGGAATGCGAGTCGTTTTTCGCAACTCAAGTTTGCTCTTACGTCAGGGCCCGTACTTCGCCACTATGACCCATCTGCTGCCACAGAAGTTCATACCGACGCCAGTGGTGTAGGTATTGGCGCCGTCTTGGTCCAACGCCAAGGAGCTGCTGAACACGTCGTCGCCTATGCCAGTCGCTGTTTAAGTAAGCCGGAGCGAAACTATACTGTCACAGAGCAGGAATGTCTCGCGGTCATATTCTCCGTGCACAAGTTTCGCCCTTATATCTATGGACGCCGATTCTCGATTGTCACGAACCACCATTCTTTATGTTGGCTCACTGGACTACGGGACCCATCTAGTCGTCTTGCTCGTTGGGCATTACGATTACAAGAACACGACTTTGAAGTCTGCTACAAGAGCGGTCGTCGTCATGCCGACGCTGATTGCCTTTCACGACTTCCCCTTCCGACAACCGAGTGTGACGCTGACAACTTTGATGAATATTTGGCTGTAGTGGATACTTCGTTCCCCGACCTAAGAACTTTTCGAGCAGAGCAACGCAATGACAACAGTCTCGCTTCTTTCTTTATTTCCGGAACGAACGGTCAACGTGGTTTCGTCGTAAAGGATGGCGTTCTTTACAAAAAGAATTATTCCGGCGTAGGCCCTCGCCTACTTCTAGTTGTGCCTACAAGTCTTCGACAACACGTACTTAGAGCAATGCACGACGACCCAACATCTGGCCATATGGGTTTTTCTAGGACATTTTATCGCACGCAAGAACGCTTCTTCTGGCCAAAGATGCGTAAAAGTGTTACTGCATACGTTGCGAGCTGTGAGCAATGTCAACGCCACAAGCGTCCTACAACTCCGCCAGCCGGACTACTTCATCCCACAGCACCCCCGAGTTCACCATTTGACGTCGTAGGTGTCGACCTGCTCGGCCCTTTTCCGCGATTAATGAACGGCAACCGATGGATTATTGTGGGCGTTGACCACCTCACACGTTACGCCGAAACTGTGGTGATTCCTGCGGCAACGGCCACTCAAGTTTCACAGTTCATGCTGTCACACGTTATATTACACCATGGATCCCCCCGTGTCATCATCAGTGATCGCGGGCGGCAACCTAGTTTCACACTTCTCACCTAGTTTCACACTTCTCTTTGGTTCTCTTTAATTTTTGCTGTACCCACCGTTGTCTTGCAATTTATATTGGTGAACGCCTTTGTACGGCTGGCAGTATATGTGTTTTGAAAATGCGTGTGTATGTTGTTTTTTATTGCCATTGTTCTCCCAGTTCTTGTTCTTCTCCCAGTTTTTGTTGCTATGTTGCACCGCCATTGCTGCTCACTTGAATTCTATACCTACGCCCTCCGAATTTCTTTATTGTGTTTCGTTCATGTACCTTGAATTTCTTGTTATTCAAGCTTTCTGCATATCGGGAAACATTCGCGTATTACATTTGTTTGAGTGTCAGTGACTAGACACGCTTTGTCACGATGTTGTGTTATTTTCTGTGTATTACATGTTATTGATGAGCTCACCGTTAAAGTTCCTATTCTTCCTAGTTCTTCGTAGAAGCCTTGCCTTGCTGCGATATTTCGCGAACGAACTTCGCAGCCGGTAATATACTGTCGAAGCACCATAACGCAATTTTTTTTCAGACCTTCTTGGGGCAATACAAAAGCTTTATACTATACAAAGAAGTCTCATACCTGCAGTAGTAAAGCAGCGCCAGTGAAAACAAGGCACCAGACGAGGAGGAACGAACAATTTTCTGTCTTCTGTGACGAGTTTCTGCCATTTGTTTGTTCGTGTACACCAGTATTTGTTCTTGACGGAACAAAGTTTCGGGTGTCAGTGCACCTCCCGTACGACTCGTTCCTTCTCGCCTGGTGCCTTGTCTTAGCTGGTGCTGTATTACTGCAAGTATGAACCACCTAGCCCAATATAGATCTTGAAAAAAGTTTCATACATTGATTTAGTCCAATTTAACAGTACAAGGCAGACAGACTGAGGTGCAGACATTTCCCACTCATGATAGTGTTGCAAATGAAGGTTCATAACAGCTCCAGAAGGCGTTGAAGTGGCAGATGCTAAGCTAATATTTAAAATTTTAGTGAACCAATATGCCCAAGGTGAACTCATTATATTTGGCAACTAGCGTTAGCTTAGTGTAATTCTATCCTTCTTCTTTTCGAGGAACTGTTGTAGCCTTGGTACCCGCATATACTAACGTAGGACAGCAGTAACAGGAAAACTTAGTAATAGGTTCTCAAACTTCACTGAGTAGCGCTAAACGAGCCAAAGAAGAAAACATCTGTAGTTTCATCGCAATGCTCGTGTGTGCATTGTTTTCTTGGTCGTAGTTTCTTACGAAGCTGCCCTGTCAAATTTCACGTATTAACATGGTTGTTAAATGTACACACCCAGCCATCGACTAAGCGGGTGATATGTGGTGTTTAACATCCCCATAACACCATATGATCATGAGAGACGCCGTAGTGGAGGGCTCCGGAAATTTCGACCACCTGGGGTTCTTTAACGCGCGCCCAAATCTGAGCACACGGGCCTACAGCCTTTCCGCTTCCATCGCAAATGCAGCCGCCGCAGCCGGGATTTGATCCCGCGACCTGCGGGTCAGCAGCCGAGTACCTTAGCCACTATAGACCACCGCGGCGGGGCGCCATCGACTAAGCTAAAATTTCCGACAAAACATCACGCTTTCAACAGCTCATTTGCCGTTGATGTGTTGATGGGGTGGTCTTATTTCACTACACTTGTGCGCCATACATTTCTATGCTATGCGCTGTTATATTGACGATAATTGGCTATTCAGAGTGAAGTCACTCTGCATGTATACTGTCTCGAGAAAGTTTTCAATAAAAGTGGCTCACTGCTCTAGCCATATGCACGAACATTAGGTATATATGTATTTGTTCGCCTACATAGAGGCCCCCTTGAGTATTTAATTCGCTTCCTTACAAAAATGTACTCGTATGTTTATTCTGTTTTAGTGTATATATATAAAAAAAGCATCGTACCTTGCGCACTGAGACAACATCACAATTAAGCATCACTGAACGTTTTGCAATATAACTCTTTGTTTTAACTATAAGTTTGCCTAACAGATGATTCAATATGGTTTGAATGCATCGTGTTTGCAAAGGAAAGAATTAAAATGGGGATTGGCAATAGCTGTGTTGCTTACATTTGGAAAATGCGTGTTTCCAACATAGCATAACCAGTTGAAGGCAACATGCGAGCCGCAATTTATGAGTCTAGTATAGTACGAGTCATTCTTGTCTCAGCTAGTTCAGCGGTATTCAACAATGAGCGCAGAGCAGACAAAGGACAACAAAGAGTGCAAAGACAAGCGCCGTTTCTCTTGTCATTGTCCCCTATAGGCCGATTCCTCAAGGTGGACTGCCCACTTGCCAAATCTCAAACCTTGATTCAGTGAAATGGTCTTCAGGACAAATTTAGAAAAAAAAAGAAAACTGGCAAATTTCGTCTCCACCCGTTCACACACTGGTGCTCTTCTACAGCTTTTTTCGGAGGGGAACGAGCCTCCAGGAGAAACCTTAACTAACCCTCGGCTACCGATGTTCATTGCATAAGGTTACATCATTTAGGTTCACCTTTTCCCTTCCCTCCTTTCTTTTCTTTCTCTAATAATTCCTACACTTCTTCCGAAAAGAGCTTCCCCTTTTTACGCTCCTGCCTTCAACGTAACGCAAGCTTTTCGTATCACCACTTCTATCATTTCATCCCTTGATCTCCTTACACAAGCGTAGGGCAGCAAAGTGGCCATGCATCTGGTTGAGCATCCTGCCTTTCTTTCCCTTTCTTCTTTAGGGGCGGTCACTCTACCAATCAAGTTTAGCAGGAAGCCAGCAATGAAGAGCGTGACAGCGAATGTAATGACAACTCTAAGAGCACGCTGACAGCATATTGTGAATGGGTTCTGTGTTATCCCGCTAAGTGGCGGAAGGGTTAAGAGAAGAAATTTGACAAGAACCGCTCTTCTGGCCTTGTGCCGCATTTTTGCTTTCTTAAACCTCCCGCCCCTTTGCGGGATTGCGCAGAACTGATTCGCAAGTGGTATACTCTTGTCATCGCGTAAAACAGAAACACGCCTTTGGCGTAAGTGACAGGAAACGGCTTCTTAGCTAAACACCTGAGGACCTTCCGCGGACCAGTCAACTGTAGGATCTACAGACTGGAAGGCCGGCCACGTGTAATGGAATATTCCACCTTGCAATTGTGTTCCGTCCAGAGAAACAAAAACAAAACATCCATGCGCTTGCCTGGGGCGAGCGAGCACTTCAATTTTGACACACACACACACACACACACACACACACACACACACACACACACACACACACACACACACACACACACACACACACACACACACACACACACACACACACACACACACACACACACACACACACACACACACACACACACACACACACACACACACACACACACACACACACACACACACACACACACACACACACACACACACACACACACACACACACTAAGTCATCCATTAGACGGTGCGTAGAATCGAGGAAAGGGCGCATTGTGAAAGTTCCCGACCTTCGAGTTCTGCGGCCGCCTTCCGTGGACGACCTTGAGGTATATGAGACGTGCCCGGGTGATGCAGGCTGACGCCGTAGTTGTGCATATTGTTTTTTTGTTGTTGATTTATTCCTTTTCGCATTTCCTTCTCGTCTTCTTCTATTTGCACGGCCTCTACGTGCTTTCGCGTTTGCATCGAAGGAGCAGGCGCACTTCTTGGAAGTAGGGGTAACGCTCTCGACAGCTCGCCAGAACGCCAGAGGCTGGTTAAAACCATGCAGTATAACAAAATACAAAGCTTCTATCAGCCAACAAGTCAGCCGCTGAGTTTGCGAAGTTATTCACGTGTAAGTAGGATACTGTGGCAGCAGTTCGCGTGTCCACATTCACCGTCCGACAAACCTCGGACGAGCCCATCGGCAATCGCTTTTGCAAGCAACCGGCGCCGCCCTTCGCTTCACCTCCTGGCTGATCGACCCCGCTTCGTATAACGCTGCACGGTATTCCATCACATGTTTTCTATGTGCAGGTTGCATTTTCGCTTCGCAAAGTGAAGTTACAATCGTGGGGTTGCGCGCCAAGTTAACGCATTTACGTGGCGGGAGATGTAGTCTGTTACACGTTGTTGGCGTGAGCAGATGCAACTAAATTTATCTGAACTTAAGTGCACGAGGAGGTCATTTTGTACTATTGACGGTGTGCTGTGAAAAAAAAAATCCACATGTGCTGAAAAGCTGTAAAGGTCCCTTTCAGCGCTCAATTCTATTAACGGGTACAAACTTTTGTTTGTTGTTTATTTGTTTTTATTACAACCCCCCCACCCAAACACGTAAATAATGTATTCTGAGCACCCCAGCGATATACAAAAATTATGGCGCCATGTCCTATGTATATGACACCAGGGTTTAGTGGTTTTTAAGTGAAATATGGTCAATTTATGTGCATCTATATATTTTTAGCCCGTTAGGCTGTGCAATCGTTGTGAAACTAGCTCTTAGAAACTACGCATTAGTTATAGTTCCTAAAAAGTGCAAAATTAGGCTCTTGCGCTCGTGATACACAGCTTTTATTGCACCTGATTGGCCGTCGTCTAAGTATTGGACACTTTCGAGATCCGACATCGTAAAAGAATGCACAATTCTGCTTCGCAGCCCAAAATTATGTCCGCCAGTGTCTGCAAAGGCAAGCTGAATAAACTGCACTTCATCTTAGTCATCTTATAATCGCTTCACACCTCATTAATATAGTGCAAAAAACTAATCAAATTCATTATGCACTATCTCGTTGTTGGAGACACCGTACATATATGTGAGCATGTTTTTCGACTAGAGTAACAAGCAATCGGGAGCTCCCACACGAACTACAATAGCGAATTCACATGACTACATTCGGGGTTCTGCCAACCACTGAGCCTTGGGGTCTTACAACTAGAACACGAAAATTGTCCATTCCTGCAGGCGACGTGTTAGGGAAGACCCATTTCGCAAAGAGGAAGTTAAATATCTTATAAGTAACTTGAAAAAAAAATATGTCAGCTACCGATACAATAGTCAACTCAAAAGACATCAACAAATATTCGGTTGCGGGGAGTGTCGTCTTTTTCACCTTCCGCCATTTTCGCTTTCCGCTTTGCTGCGTTCCAAAGACAACGATGACTCTTCCAAGTGCCGTGCTATGACCTTCAGTCGTAAACACAAAAACTCCAATTATTCCTATTCTATTAAAAATGATACAATAGTGCAGTGCTCTTTTTACAAATACTTAGGCGTCAATCTAACACCCAATCTTTCATGGTCGGCACACATTAGTGTTATTTGCGCGAAAGCCTCAAAAACATTAGGTTATCTCCGTCGTAATCTGCGAAAGTCTCCAAGAAGCATCCGTAAACTGGCCTATTTCACTTATGTACGTCCCCAGCTGGAATTTGCATCTTCAGTCTGGTCCCCTTTCCAAGATTACCTAACCACATTGCTAGAGTCCATACAAAACAGAGCAGCCCGGTTTATATCTCGCAATTATAGCACTCATTGCAGCGTAACAACATTAAAACAAGAACATTCTATTTCGCCATTGCACGTTCGTCGCTCGGTTGCACTGTTATGTTTGCTGCATAAATATTGCTACGATACTGAGGATGCGCGTGGAAGAAGAGGAGAACGAGGTTGGCACGAGCGGTGATCGGTCAGATCCCTGGACTCTCGCATTGATCATCTCCTGTAAATAAAGGCATCCATCGCACCGTAACAAGATTGGTGGAAGGTGCGGGGTACAGCGGAGCGATCCAAGGCCAACGATCACGGAAGCGCTACCTCAAGAACTACGCCGAAGCCGCCGACTGGCTGGTCTACCACCGCTCTCTATGGATCCGATTGCTGACGGCGACACCACGCACTCTTCGTCTGGCGCTGCGTGGCCCCGGCACATGGTACCACGAAGCTTCTCAGGGAGGGTCGGAGAAGACGTCGACGAATGGCTGAAACACTTCAACCGTGTTAGTAAATACAACTGTTGGGATGCGGCCTCCCGGTTGTCCAACGTCGGATTGTTTCTTCAAGGGACGGCGTTGGTGTGGTTTGAAAACCACGAAGAAACAATAATGACCTGGGAAGCGTTTGAGAAAGAAATAGCGAGCTGCTTCGGGGACCCATTGATGAAGAAGAAGCGCGCTGAGCAAACTTTGATGCAGCGTGCTCAAGTCCCCGGTGAAACCTGCACAACGTACATTGAAGAGATCCTGAAATTGTGCAAGTCTGTAGACCCACGCATGAAAGAAGATGACAAGGTAGGGCATCTTCTCAAAGGGGTTGCTGAGGATGTCTACAATTTCCTCATCGGCAAGGACACCTTGGCGTCTGTAGCGCACGTAATACAACACTGCCGCACGTTTGAGACACTGAAGGCTAGGCGCATCACTCCCAAATTTGGTAGACTTGCCAACGTCACCACCGTTGCAAGTGTCGACGTCCCTCCAACATCCCCCTGTGATCTTGCCTCAATGATCAGGCAAATCGTACGCGAAGAACTTGGACGACGTGATGCTGTCAACCCGCCGAGAGCACCTGCTATCAACCCCTCCCCGCCATACGACGCAATGTGTGCTGCCGTTGATGCAACGCTATATGATGTGCCCCAATCAAGAGCACCAGAGCCCCCAACTGACAACTTACATCATCGCCGTGGTTTCCAGAACGCCTCTCGCCAACCACCTACAATGGATCGTCTTCGTGGGACGATCATGGGCACATGGCGCCTCGTGGAAGGTTTGGCGACGTGCGTGAGGCCCCTGTGTGCTATAACTGTGGTTTCCGTGGACATGTGGCTCGATTCTGTGGTCAAAGGCGTCGCCCCCAGCAACGCTACTACGAGGGACCATCACCTTCTTCTCGACAAAACCGCTGGCGCGGTGGTATGCGTTCAATGCGGGACGCGTACGTTGGGGACGGCTTTCAGCAAACGACCCACAGTGATGCACATGTAGGACGCAATTTCCACCGGAATTTACGCAACGACTCGCCTTCCTCCGTGCGAAGCTTGACGCCCCCCACAACACGCCGGTTCCGTTCCCCATCTCCTGGTCGACGCGTCACCTCCCCGCCTCCGGGAAACTAGGTGGTGCGGCCAATGGAGGTGAGGTCGCCGAACATTTGTCACTACATCCACCTATGCCTCAACCCGTTTTTATGACTCAAAATAGGGTCCCCGTGCTTATTGATGGACTTCCTACGATGGCTTTGATAGATACTGGAGCAGCTGTTTCAGTGATGAGTCTTAACTTCAAATTGCGGCTAGGACATAAATTGATGTTTCGCTGGGACAGTTGTGCATCATTTCGTGCAGTGAGCGGGGAGACATTGTGCCCGATCGGTGTGTGTGTTGTTAGTGTCACTTTGGGTGACAAGGTCTTCGAGGCTGAATTCGCCGTCCTGACCAGCTCCACCCATGACATCATCTTGGGCATCAATTTTCTACGCGAGTGCGGGGCTACTGTAGATTGCGGTGCTGGCGAGATTATGCTATCGGCATTTACTGACGATCCTAGGTGCTGTCAAGGATCTATCACCGTCATTGAGGATGTTGTCTTGCCACCCAACTCGATGAAGACCGTACGCGTTGACGCCTCTGCCTCGGACGCCGGAAAGTTTGATGTTCTTGTGGAGCCCATTCCTCTTAATTGTGCCAAGAAAAATGTGCTCATTCCACATTGTGTTCTGTCGATCAGTGATAGACGATCGGCCTTATGGGTGTCGAACTATTCAAATGAACCTGTTATGCTACCCGGCGGAATGCGACTCGCCCGCTTCGAACAAAATGCGACCAGTTTCATTGCATCTTTAAGTGACGAGAGAGTAGATCCTATTTGTGCAACGTACCATACAGAAGCCAACTTTCTGAGTATGGTAAACAAGTCGCTATCATCAGAAAAACGTCAAGCTTTGGTCGAAGTCCTTGCGAAGCACGCTACTATATTTGACTTTGCGCAGAAAGAAGAGCAAATAAGTGTACCCGAGTGGCGTACTCGCCATGGGATTGACACAGGATCCGCTCACCCTATCCGGCAGAAACCATACCGTGTCTCATCTGCGGAGCGCAAGGTCATTACTCAACAGGTAGAAGAGATGTTAAAGAAAAGGGTTATTCAAGAGTCGTGTGGCCCTTGGGCTGCCCCTGTGATTCTTGTCCGAAAGAAGGATGGTACATGGCGATTCTGCGTGGATTACAGACGGCTCAACTCTGTTACTAAAAAGGATGTCTACCCGCTTCCCAGGATTGATGATGTCATCGATTGTTTACATTCGGCATCGTACTTCTCATCCGTGGATTTGAGATCTGGTTATTGGCCAATCCCCATGCACCCGAATGACAAAGAGAAAACGGCCTTCATAACCCCAGATGGTCTATTTGAATTCAATGTAATGCCGTTTGGCTTATGCAACGCTCCAGCCACGTTTGAGCGCTTCATGGACTCTGTGCTACGTGGACTAAAGTGGGAAGTTTGTCTTTGCTACCTGGATGACATTATAATATTTGGCCGTACATTCGATGAACACAACCATCGTCTAGACATTGTTCTCACCTGCCTTGAGAGAGCTAAGCTCACCCTGAACTCTAAGAAGTGTCACTTTGGCAGCTGTGAGACTCTCGTTCTTGGTCACCTGGTGGACAAGCATGGCGTTCGACCCGACCCCCAGAAAGTCGCAGCAGTCAGCAGCTTCAAACAACCTCAGTCGGTACGAGAGTTGCGAAGCTTTTTGGGCCTATGCTCGTATTTCCGTCGCTTCGTGCCCAGGTTCGCCGACCTCGGTTACCCTTTGACGTCGCTACTCAACAAGAACGCACCTTTTCGGTGGTCAGCGGAATGCGAGTCGTTTTTCGCAACTCAAGTTTGCTCTTACGTCAGGGCCCGTACTTCGCCACTATGACCCATCTGCTGCCACAGAAGTTCATACCGACGCCAGTGGTGTAGGTATTGGCGCCGTCTTGGTCCAACGCCAAGGAGCTGCTGAACACGTCGTCGCCTATGCCAGTCGCTGTTTAAGTAAGCCGGAGCGAAACTATACTGTCACAGAGCAGGAATGTCTCGCGGTCATATTCTCCGTGCACAAGTTTCGCCCTTATATCTATGGACGCCGATTCTCGATTGTCACGAACCACCATTCTTTATGTTGGCTCACTGGACTACGGGACCCATCTAGTCGTCTTGCTCGTTGGGCATTACGATTACAAGAACACGACTTTGAAGTCTGCTACAAGAGCGGTCGTCGTCATGCCGACGCTGATTGCCTTTCACGACTTCCCCTTCCGACAACCGAGTGTGACGCTGACAACTTTGATGAATATTTGGCTGTAGTGGATACTTCGTTCCCCGACCTAAGAACTTTTCGAGCAGAGCAACGCAATGACAACAGTCTCGCTTCTTTCTTTATTTCCGGAACGAACGGTCAACGTGGTTTCGTCGTAAAGGATGGCGTTCTTTACAAAAAGAATTATTCCGGCGTAGGCCCTCGCCTACTTCTAGTTGTGCCTACAAGTCTTCGACAACACGTACTTAGAGCAATGCACGACGACCCAACATCTGGCCATATGGGTTTTTCTAGGACATTTTATCGCACGCAAGAACGCTTCTTCTGGCCAAAGATGCGTAAAAGTGTTACTGCATACGTTGCGAGCTGTGAGCAATGTCAACGCCACAAGCGTCCTACAACTCCGCCAGCCGGACTACTTCATCCCACAGCACCCCCGAGTTCACCATTTGACGTCGTAGGTGTCGACCTGCTCGGCCCTTTTCCGCGATTAATGAACGGCAACCGATGGATTATTGTGGGCGTTGACCACCTCACACGTTACGCCGAAACTGTGGTGATTCCTGCGGCAACGGCCACTCAAGTTTCACAGTTCATGCTGTCACACGTTATATTACACCATGGATCCCCCCGTGTCATCATCAGTGATCGCGGGCGGCAACCTAGTTTCACACTTCTCACCTAGTTTCACACTTCTCTTTGGTTCTCTTTAATTTTTGCTGTACCCACCGTTGTCTTGCAATTTATATTGGTGAACGCCTTTGTACGGCTGGCAGTATATGTGTTTTGAAAATGCGTGTGTATGTTGTTTTTTATTGCCATTGTTCTCCCAGTTCTTGTTCTTCTCCCAGTTTTTGTTGCTATGTTGCACCGCCATTGCTGCTCACTTGAATTCTATACCTACGCCCTCCGAATTTCTTTATTGTGTTTCGTTCATGTACCTTGAATTTCTTGTTATTCAAGCTTTCTGCATATCGGGAAACATTCGCGTATTACATTTGTTTGAGTGTCAGTGACTAGACACGCTTTGTCACGATGTTGTGTTATTTTCTGTGTATTACATGTTATTGATGACCGCCCTATTACTCTTTGAAGTTTGTACCCCCCTTACTCAATGCTCTCATTGAGCTTGTAAGGTATCATAAATAAATAAATAAATAAATAAATAAATAAATGAATAAATAAATGAATAAATAAATAAATAAATAAATAAATAAATAAATAAATAAATAAACTACCCTCTATGTTTTCGCAGATTCATTGAGAATATATATACGGCAAACAGCTCTTTCAACTTATGAGTTAATTCTGTCACAATTGGCAGTGAAATTTCTTCGTGTCCTTTTTGTAGGACATCAGGGCCGAAAGGGCTAACTAGGCGAGATTCTGGATACGTTTAGTCCAGCAGCGACAATCTTTCCGCACACTTTCACTTTCGATTGAAGTTCTGATACGCTTGCGTGATTGCTCGGAAATGTGATGCATCCTATTATTTACATCTAGCAACCAACTTAAGTATCGTGACATCAGGATCTTCCTTGAGTAACGAAAATGACAGAAACGGGCCGTGTAGTCTGTGTACTTTTCTCTGTGTGCAGTACTTTCACGACCCTCTGTTTATCACGAACCGACACGAACTAGCCCAGCTTTTTACTTTACTGAGAAACAGGCCATCATCTTCATGGGGGAGTTTATATGAAGCCTAACGTGTCTTGCAATCTTGATTGTTTCGGCATTAGCGTGCGTCTTACGGTGCCTACTTAATTCGAAACGAATCTCGATTACGTTTGACTCATTCATAAATGTGCATTCTTCGCTCTTTTACCCCAGTGTACAGAATATATCTTCACGATGAGCGCGAAAAGATTTTTTCATCCGATCTACCTGCCGAGCAGAGTCATCCGCAGGAGATAGGGGCAGCGGTGGAAATGTGCAGCATCTTTTAGCGTGGTCGAAGAACACTACAAGTAAGTAGTTGCACTTCGTGTGAATTATACGATGAATGAGATGTAGAAGTGAGCTTATTCAGTTGATAAATATCAATACGCATTTTATGAAAGTGCCTGCCATGTAAACGACTTTTTGTCTTCCAAGTGTATATAAATGGTCTCACATCAAAGAGATTTTAATCCTACTGACAGTTTACAAATAGGCGGACATTTAATTAGATAATCCCTTAGTGGTCGTTGACAAAACTTGAGTTTCCTGTTTACAAACATTCTACAGGCACATTAGTAATGTTCTATGGACTATACTATTTCTATGGAAAACACGGCTACATGTTCATAAGAATAGCTTTTTTTCCTCATGCACAAGTTCATTCGTACTTTTGTTGTATTGTAGGATAAACGCATAGCACAGCAGATATATTTTCTTGCTTTTTTATATTTTATGTTAGGAAGATTTGAGACTGACTTTCGGGTACTGAAAAGTGAAATTACCATGAATGCAGCAACATGAACGATGTTAACCCATGACGCAAGAAGGTAAGCTTTCTTACTTTTAGTGTATAATAAGTTTTATGTTTCAAATGGGTAATGTGGTGTATCCTATGAGGCCGCTGTATACAACCTCGGTAAACTGTACTCGCCTCAAACTCAATGAAATCACGTTATTAAAGCCACTCACAGAAAGACACGGTTGTACGATTCCTTATGCACGTAATCAAAGTGCATTGCCCACTCCCTCACGCATACGCAGGTGGCGTCAATGCTCGGCACGTTAGAGCCATGCGAGAGGCGCCTTTGGTTCCGACATGGCTCTGGCTCTGGGTGCTGGCCTGGGGACCATGCTCGCGGGCCTGGAAGCGGGACGAGATGCCGTCTCACAGCAGGGTGCGAACCCTCGACTCACTCTACATTTCACCCCAGTTCACCGTCGCCCTCACCGTCGGCAGGGGCAAATTGCTGGCCGCCTGGTCTCGCAACAACTGCGGCCTCCAGCACACCAGCGATGGTGGCCTGGTCATCACCGGCCACCAATGCTACGACGTACCCACGGTCGACATGTCCTCGTGGTCCGTACCGGCGTCCGGCATTGCAATGTACCTCACGTCAGTCCGTTACTTATCGGAGAGAAGCTTCGCAGGCTATGGTCCCGTGCACCACGTGCATCGCCTGGAGATCTTGCAGAATAAGATCACCAACATTCGCCGCAGGTCGTTCGTGGGCTTCTCAAACGTCACTTTCCTCAGCCTGGCCGACAATCCGATCAAGTTTCTGTCCGGTGAAGCCTTCATCGGCCTCGACAGCCTCAAGGTACTGGTACTGTTCCGAACGTGGTTGCACGAGTTTTCGACAGTCGTCGCCGCGGTCAGTCCTCACGTGCTGCCTGGTCTCGAGATCTTGAATCTCGGTGGGACACAAATATGGCGCATCGAAGAGAACGATTTAGTTCCCATGGAGAACTCATCGCTCAAGCACCTCCAGATAAACCTGTGCGACATGCTGACCTTTATGCACCCTCACGCACTAAAGCCGCTTAAGAATTTGGAGGGCTTATACTTCAGGGACAATTTGAACATGCCGCTCGACAACATCATCGATGTCATCACCAACATTAGTCAACAAACTTTTCGAGTTATTGACGTGAGTCAGCCAGTTTCAAAGAATGCCACGTACACAATATTCGAAGCAGTGTCTCGAACAACGGCGGAAGTAGTGATTTTTATACGGCTGCAAGATGCCACGCTGACGAAAGACTTTTTCCCCTTCATGCCGCGGGTTAAGTGCATAGTTCTAGAGTCTGGAAAAATACGAGACCTCAAACCCAAGGCTGTAGCCAACATGCCGAATCTCGAAGAAATAAGTTTCGTCAGGAATCAGTTCCTAGGAATACCACCCGGAATTCTGGAACCAAGACTGAAGGTATTGGATCTCAGTGGCTATGACCGGGGTTTTATCCAACTCGACGTTCCGGACTACGTATTTGACAAAATGTCGAACCTTAGGGAGCTTTATATGCGTTACAAAGCATTGCCTTCTTTAACAGAATTTACATTCTGGGGCTTGGTAAGCTTAGAGAACTTGGACTTGAAGAAATGTTCAATAGATTCACTTCCAGAAGGAGTATTCAAGCACCTTACTAAGCTTAAGCACATTGATCTCAGTCGAAACCCAATATTTCGTCCCGGCTCCTCTGTTAACATGAGGGCGTTTCAAGGTATTAACTCCCTAAAGACTCTCATACTTTCGGATACAAAGCTAACAGACTTGTCCTCATCGTTATCCTTTGAAGATCTGCAAGGATTAGAGTACATCGACTTGTCTAACAACTCCATATCGGTGCTACCCGATGATTTATTCAAAAGCAGCTATAACCTCGAGCATCTCAACCTTCGTGAAAACTTAATAGAAAGTTGGAAGCCACAGAAGTCATCCATAAAGAGGCTTAAAAGTTTAGATTTATCGCTTAATAAAATCCGGTACTTCAATCGTGATGCTTTGCGAAGCTTCGACCAACTTCACATCCTGGACCTTTCAGAAAACGTATTTTCGTGTACTTGTGCTATCCGTCCCTTCCTGGAATGGCTGAGGGGTACCAACGTCACCGTGCGCTACCTACCGTACACAACGCTGTACACGTGCAGTGATCCCTTAGAGATGGATGGTAAAGCTATCCTCACAGTCGACTCTCTCCTGCAACGAACATGCAAGCCAACGCTCATTGTCAGTATCATGTGTGTAGGCATTGTTATTCTAGTCATCATAAGCTTGCTCGTAGCTGGCTACATTTATAGGCGTCGCTACGACCGCTGGCTTCGGTCTCAGTCCATGGCGTCTTCTGTGGCCAGCAAGGTGTACCTGTACGACGCATTCGTGTCCTACAGCAATAGCGACACCCAGTGGGTCATCAGCAGGCTGCTGCCCCAGCTGGAGTGCAGTACTATAGGAAACCTCAAGTTATGCGTCTACGACCGTGATTTCGTCGCTGGACGCAACATTAGCGAATGTATCCTAGAGAGCATCAAGCAAAGCAGAAAAATTATTCTGGTGCTTTCGAACAGCTTCCTCCAGAGCCCCTGGTGCAAGTTCGAAACAGATCTTGCTCAGTACACGCTTCTTGAAGAGAACCGCGATGCCTTCATTCTGCTCAAAATCTCTCGTCTCGACGAAACGCTCCTGTCGCCAAAGCTGAACTACCTCCTTAAGACGCGTATTCACCTGAGCTGGTCTCAGTCACCCAAGGAGGAAGTGGTCTTCTTCAGCAAGCTCCACACGGCTCTCACAGACGACAAAATTCGGCCTTTTTGTGATCAGAGAGCGCCGGCTGCAGCACCAAAGTTACTGTTCTTCAAGAAGGTCAGGAGGAAAGCTAACCTCGTCTAGTTCAGGCACGCAATCTTCCCAAAACGATGTGTTCAGGGCTCTGCGCTAGGAAAATGTGCCATGTGTGCTGTACACGTACTCATGCGAGCGGCTTAGGCGTCAAATAAAATTTGGTGCTTATTTCCGATCCACTTTCCCCCCATCTCTCAGAGTTCCAAGCAAATCATTGACCCATAGAGTTTCATACAAAAACACGAAGCTCAATTCATTGCCCTAACAAACAAATCGGATAAAATTGTTGTGATTTTCGGTAAGGAATCAGGTTCAGTACTACCAACAGTTAGCCTTTCGAACAGATAAATGATGAGCTGATGATCCCAATAAAAAAGCACAATAGATTGCAATCATATGCAAATCAAAGACATGGCATTAACG
This sequence comes from Rhipicephalus microplus, assembly GCF_043290135.1. NCBI lineage: Eukaryota > Metazoa > Arthropoda > Arachnida > Ixodida > Ixodidae > Rhipicephalus > Rhipicephalus microplus. The sequence continues at coordinate 269,504,477 of NC_134701.1, read as the reverse complement.
CTTGTGGTACACTAATGACCAATTAGCGAATTCCATTACGTGACAATGTGCTGAGTAGAAGCTCGAAACGTGATCGCAACCTTCATCAGCCATGGAAACCAGCACGCCAAAGGTAAGCCTTATTCACGCGTGGTATTCTAGCTCAATCACTTTCTGGCATAATCAGATGTAAACCGCATCAGCACGTAGTGGCGCTCACCACAATTACTGCGAGCGGAAATGACTATGCTTGGCGCAGGCTTGTAATCGGATAATTGTTAAACGTAATGGCATCGTTGCGTGTGTTTAGAAAAAGAGGGTAACGATTTAGAGTACTCAGTACCCTACTATGGGACAGCTGAAAGCCATCCCGTGGACCGATGACGTTATGAAACTGACGAGAATGATGGCATCGTTGCACAAAAAAAGACTTCTGTTAGGTTTCTGTCACGTTATTCAGCAGCCCGGCCAAAGTTTAAGCACTTGCTGAACACCCCAGCCATATTGAACTGGTGGTGGCGTTCATTCTTGTGATCATTTTCGATGAAAAAGCCAATAATACACATATCTGAGTCACCACATCAATACGTAAGTATTATTTGGCGCATTCCTTTACTAAAAATACATTAATACGTAATTCTAGAGACCCAAATGTTTCTTACGCTGCTCTGAAATGCACAAAAAGCCCTCTCACGATTATATGGTGCTGCCACTCGGCAATACGAAAATGGTACAAGAACAGCATCTCAGGCGGCCGCAGATGAGACCAGGAATCATGTACTACGGCCTGCAGATGACATTTGCAGCTGAGGACGCAGATACGCGGCCAGTTTTTAACGCCGTGGCACTGGAGGAAACGTGTCACGGACGCTCTAGGCGCTGTTGCGCGGCCGTTGAATGTTTTTTTTTTTTTTTAATGTGAAGCACTTTTTAGCGAACTTCGGCGACTTTGAGCGTATCTATCTATATAGCCGCCTACGACTTTCAGCTCTCCTGGCCGTTTTAATAAAAGTATCAATAACAAAATTGGTATGGCATAACATGACTGTATTAAGAACACATTTGACTAGTCATAACATGTCATGAGTGTCATAATTTACATTTCATGGTCCTGCCACTCTTGCGGTGGTTTCGTTCACATGGCATGTTGCAAAACTGGTATGGTATGACATGATTGCATGGCGAACACAAGCGAAAGACTAACATGAAAATCATGAGATGTGTGTCATGTCACAACATGACTACATGTCACGTTCATGGTGCGCTCTAGGCCGTTTCGCTAGCGTCACATATACCAAATTTGGTATTACGGTACGTAAATGCATGACGAAGGTATGTGACTGGTGCAAACATGATCATCATGAGGTGCGTATCATGTAACAACATCACTACATGTCACGCTCATGATGCCCTGGCGGCCGCTTCGCTAGTTTCACATCTACCAAATTCGGCAGAACGGGACGTGAGTGGATGACGAATGTATGATACCGGTGCAAACATGATAAACATGAGATGCGTGTCATGTAACTTGACTACATGCTACGCTCATGATGCGCTCGCGGCCGTTTCTCTGGCTTCACATGTACAAACTCAGTATTACGTCACGCGAGTGGACGGCATAGGTGAATGACACATCCAAACATAATCACGACAAGCGTGTCATGTAGCAACCTGACCATATGCCACACTCACGATGCACTTACGGCCGTTTCGCTAGCTTCACATATGCCAAATTTGGTATCACATGACGTCAATGGATGACGAAGGTATGTGGCTGGTGCAAACACCATAATTATGAGATGCGTGTCATGTGAGAATAACCCCCGTACTCTAGAACGTCCCTTCACTCAATGCTTTACCTTCACTTGAGAAAGCCTATGGGAGCGCCGTCTCTAGGCACTGTAACTGACTGCGTATCAGCGATAATCTGCTGCGATTCTTGAGTAGCTCAGCGTCATTTTCAGCCGAGTGGTGGCGCAGTGCTCAACTCTGTCAAGTGAATGGTGGAAGTCGAGTCGAGGAGCGTTCGTGAATACGGGGGTATGACTACATGTTATGGTCAAGGCGCCAATACATTTCGACGTGACGCGTTGCGCGTGCTCACCGGCGTTCACTTCGTCGCGTCACGCCAACGTTGCGACGCCAGGCGCCGGTGGTGGTGGTGGTGAAAACATTTAATAACCAATAAATGGTTACAGAGAGGTGATTGGGTTGGGGCCTTATTGGCCTCCTACCCTCACAGCACTAGGTGGAACCCCTATTCCGGGGCTCCATTGGCAAGCAACGCCGCCCGCGCACGTTGAACCAGAGCCTCTTGGGCCTTCAGGTCTTGACAGCCGAGCAGGGCCGCCTCCCAGTCCTCTCTCGTGGGATTGGGGTTGGGGGGGATAGATGGATTAGACTGGCACGCCCAGACGATGTGAAAGGTGTCAGCCACCTCACCACAGAACTGGCACGTGCCATCAAAGGATGAATTGAAATGTTTTAGCACCGCCGGGCACAGTACAGTATTGGTAAACAGTTTTAAAAGGAGGCGCTCGTCAGCGCGATGCAGTCCCTTACAAGGGTCTGGATAGCGCCGGTGCTCCTCCTTGTAGTAATTGGTAATATCTTTGAATGAAAGGGCCGAATTGTCTGATTGCGAGTAGGCTTCCAAAGACAGGGAGATAGCCCGGGAAGAGAGTGCGCGGGCGGCCTGATCGGCCTGTTCGTTACCCCTGAGTCCTTGGTGACCGGGTGCCCAAACCAGATTTCGCGGAGTTGGATTAACGTATCGGCAGCTAGGTTCCAGTATGCGCTGAGCGAGCGGTGAAGCCCACCCTAGCTGATAGTTCCGACAGGCCCCTCGTGAGTCGGTGATGATATGTTTAGAAGAGGGATAGGTGAGAGCCAGAGCGATGGCAACCTCCTCCGCGTGTGTTGCGCTGTAGGCTTTGAAAGTGAGCCCGTTTACGGTGTTTGCGTTGTGTATGACTGCGGCAGTATACCACCCCCCATGGTGCGGGCTGGCAACGTCCACGTAGCACACGTGTTCCTCTTGACCAAAGTGTCGCTGCAACGCTTCCGCGCGCGCCTGGCGGCGACCACTGTGGTTTTCTTTGGACATGTTGCGGGGAAGGGGTCGGACCCGGAGGGCGCGTCTCCAAGGTTCTGGCACTCTCACCCTTTCCTCAATATAGTAATCGTGTTTGATGTGTATTCGGTCCAAGAGGCGGCGACCGGAATGGGTCTGTGCAAGGCGCGTGTATTGGTTAACGAGGTGGGCTTCTCGAAGTTCCCGGTAGGTATTCACCACGCCTAGGGCCAGAAGTCTCTGGTTGGACGTGGTGATAGGGAGGTCGAGAGCCCGCTTGATAACTTTACGGTGGATGACCTCGAGTTGATCATCCTCGTGTTTGCGTAGGTGCAAGTAGGGAGTCGAGTAGAGTATTCTACTCGTTACGAAAGCATGGGCAAGCCGCATTGCATCCCTGCTTCGTAATCCGCCCCGCTTGTTGGAGACCCGGCGGACCATACGGCCCACCTGGTCTCCCACCGTGCGAAGTTTGGCTATTGTGGTGTCGGCCTTGCGTTGGTGGTGTATGAAGAGGCCAAGGACGCGGATCTCCTTGGCCTCACGGATCGGTCCCGAGGGAAGACTGATATGGAGCTGAGTTGTGTCCTGAGGGGAGGGACGTACGTGCACAAATTCTGACTTAGCCGGGGCACACTGGAGTCCGCAGTAGGTTGCGTAGTCGTCGACTACAGTCGCTGCTGCTTGCAGGCATGACTCCATGTGACCCAGGTTACCTTGCGTGGCCCAGATCGTGATATCATCCGCGTAAAGAGCGTGATGTATCCCTGGTAAAGAAGCCAATTTGGGGGGAAGATGAAGCATGGCTATATTAAATAGGAGGGAAGAGAGGACCGCGCCTTGAGGAGTTCCCCTCGAGCCGATGACGTAAGGCCCATGTTCCTCATCTTGTATGCGTATGTAGGCTCGACGGTCTGTAAGAAACTGTCTAACATAATTGAATGTTTTATAACCACAGTTGGTCTGACTGAGGTGGTCAAGGATTACCTCATGCTTCACGTTGTCGAATGCTCCTTTAAGATCCAAGGCCAGGACTACCTTGTCATTGTGGGGGCATTCAACAGGATCTAATATGTCATGGTGGAGCTGTAGAAGTATATCCTGGGCTGACTTCTGAGGGCGGAATCCAAACATGGTGTCCGCAAAAGTGTGCTGTGTTTCTAGAAACTCGGAGAGTCTGTCGCGCACCATCGTTTCCATCAGCTTGCCGACACAAGACGTGAGGGAGATGGGGCGAAGGTTCTTTACGTCAATAGGTTTACCTGCCTTCGGGATGAAGGTCACGAGAGCTGATTTCCATTCAAGAGGGAGAGGAGTTTCTCCGTCCCAAATGCTATTGATGTATTTGAGGAGCGTGGCGTAGGCTGCGTCGGGAAGATTGGCCAACAGTTTGACCGTAACCTGGTCACGCCCTGGTGCAGTGCCACGCTTCATCTTGCGTAAGGCCGCCTGGAGGTCGTGGAGCTGGAACGGGGTGTCCAACTGCGTGTTTTTTTTGCCTGCGTAGGAGTATGCGGCCGTCCGGGGGTCCTTGGTGGTGCACAGGTATCGGTCCCTGAGCGTGTTTGCCAGCTGTGTTGTCGTTCCTGTAAAGTTGTGCATGGCCTTATGTAAGTGACGTTGAGTTTCCGTGCGTGTTTGTGTTGGATCGATGAGAGCGCGAAACAGGCGCCACGTGTTGCGACCAGACATCTGGCGTGCAGCCGTGTTGCACCTGTCCACCCAGTTAGTGTCGGCTAGCTGAGCAGCATATTCCGCAGCTTGCTCCGTGAGTTCTAGGATGCGTTTCTTGAGGCGTCTGTTATGTTTCTGTTTTTTCCATCGTTTGGTGAGGCTGCGGCGGGCCTGCCAAAGATGGAGGAGGTGGTTGTCCACGTCCGTTTGAGTTTCCGTGAGCTGTATCAGCTGTTCGTGTTGTTTCAGTGTAGACGTCAGTGATTTAGACCAGGTGTCGTATCCCGACTGGAGAGGGTCTACAATAGGTAGAGTGGTGCGGAAAGTTGTCCAGTCTGGGATACGAGCTTGTGTAAGTGGGCGTTTTAAGGGACGCATGTACACAGTTGTGTTTAATACACAATGATCACTACCGAGAGTGTCCTGTGTGTTCAGCCAGTCGGCATGGCGTATGTTGCGTGTAATTGTGAGGTCCGGGCAAGTATCTCGTTGAACAGAGTTGCCTACACGTGTTGGGCTAGCGGGATCAGTGTGGAGGGTGAGTCCAAGTGTAGAAAGAAGTTCCGCAAGCTTCCTTCCACGCGTGTCCTCTCGTGGGTAACCCCATAACCTGCTTGGGGCATTGAAGTCGCCGACGATCAGGAGGGGGTCCCGTCCTGCCACCTGCATAGCTTGTGTGAAAGTTTCGCTGAACGTGACGTTCTTAAGCTTTGGGGGACAGTAAATGTTTAAAATATGAACAGGTGGGTCAGATCGCCTTATAGGCAGCACCGACACCATTGTGTATGGGAAAGGCGGTGTTGTGGGGAGTGTGACTTCCTGGGCGGTATATTGCTTGTGAACAAGTATACATGTCTCCGGGTTGTGTTGAAATGTAGTGTAATTTGTGAGTTTGACGTCCGAGCCGGGTTCCTGAAGGGCAACCACGGCAACAAGGAACTCAAAGGTCTCAAGATAGAGGCGGAAATGAGCCCGCTTCTTGTGGTTCTTGAGACCTCTGCAGTTCCACTGTGTTAGTAACAACGGCTGAGTTGCTCTGGCTCGCGACCTAGGGTTGGAGGCCATGTTCGGAGATAGAGGGTGGGGTTGTGTTGTTAAGATTACTCAGTTCACCAGCGCCCTGTGCTGACGTACTGGAGTCTTCAGAAAAGTCCGACTCATCTGGAGTCACTCTGTTAAATTTTGAGGGGCGATTAACGTCCCTAATTGGCCCTACGCGCTTGAGGACGCGTGGATTGTCTTGTATCCACTTTTGGATAATGTGAGTTACTGTTTGTGTCACCTGTGCGATGACAGTCTCCATATGACGCGCGATGGTGTCGTGGATAATTTTGGGGAGGTCGGCCAATTGTGTTTCTATTGCATTCACCTGGGTCTCCAGGGCCGCGACGCGACTCTCTACAGTAGTAGGAATCTCCCTGTCTGTTATATTTTCCTCTTCGTCGCTCAACGAGGGCTTAGTAGTGAGATTGGTTTTGAGCGAGTCAAGTTCGCTGGCTAGTTTTTCATTCTGAGATCGCAAAAGGGCGAGCTCATGCCTGAGTTTTTGTGTTTCGGTAGTGCTTGTGGCAGAAGAAGGTGGAGAGGAAAGAGAGGAGGGAGAGGAGGCGACCTCCACCCAACTGCCCACCTTGGGTTGGTTCCGTGCAGCGTTGCCAGATGGAGCGCCGAGAGCTGGAGATTCCGCCGCGCCAGGTGGTAGCGTTGCCGTTGCTGCTTTGCCAGGAATTGGCACTTTGCCAGTTGACCGGTGCTTTGGTTTTGTTGGGGTCCCCGATGTCCTGGACCCTGGTTGCTGTAGCCTGATGAATTTTTCAGTGCATTCGCGGGAGCTGGTGAGGTGCGGACCCCCGCAAACTATGCACGTTGGGTTGCATTCGTGGGGGGCCATCCCCTCAGGACCAGCGCCCACGTTTTGGCCACAAAGGCTGCATCTTTCGGTGACCGGGTTGGGACAGATATCCGCCCGGTGCCCCAGTGCACCACAGCGGTAGCACGCTGGCACTGTCTTCTTGTACTCCCTGACGGGAGTCAGCTCTGCGTTATAGTGGACGAAACGCGGAACCTTCCTTCCCGCGAAAGTCAACACAGCTACGTTGGAGTTCCCCAGCTTGCGCGCATAGACTAGTTCACCGCCACGCCACTGCACACTATGTTTCAGAGACGCACTGGTTTCGAGGTTGTGCACAGAAATCACGCCGCGACACACATCACCGGTGAGCTTGAGGTGACCGCGAAGCGGCAGCGGTCCTTTGCTGGTGTTGATTTGAAAGTCCCACAGCAGTTTCTGAGCCACCTCGTTATTCTGCGTGCCACAGATGATGATGTTTTGCTCCCAATTGGGAGAAATGCTGATGTCATTCATGTGCTGCCTTCCGATGAGTTGGGAAATGGCAGCGCCGAGCTCACCTTGTTGAAACGCTGCCTTGAGGGCTACTGCGATGCGTGGCTTGAGCACGATCACGTAGTCGCCAGGATTCATCCTGACCGTTGGTTTCGGCGTCCACTTGGAGACTGGTGAAGTCTTTTGTGGAGCTTTAGGAGATGGAGCACGAGCGTCTCCAGTGGCTGAATTGTTGAGAGGAGTTTTCAGTGCAGACGCTCCTTCCGCGTTTCTTCGGCGGCGACGCCGACCCTCGACGAGTTGAAAAATGTCGGCTTGCTCCGCCGAAATGGTGGATGGGCCGTCGTCTGATGGATTTGTCGGGATATACGACCACGACAGAGTCGTAGGGTCGTAGCCACGTTGTTCAGGCAGCGCCATGTTGAGGAGTTGACCGAGCGGCGTCTCCGCATCCAGCAGCGGCGGAGCCGCCGCCGTGAGGCTTAGCTCGTTCGCTACGTTGTGATGCAAAGTTGCTCGAAGTGGCCGAAAATTGGGCGTACCTGGGTGAGATCGGTGTCCCCAGAATCTTGCTGACTTGGCAGATGCAGTCACACAAGTTTTAGAGCAGCCACATTGAAGAGAGCACGGTTCCAGCCGAAAATCGACGGAGCCGATGAGCGTCGCGTCCGATCACTTCGCGAAGCGCCCGCGTCTCCCCAGGCGCCGGTTTTGCCATATACTCGCAGGCGTGCGCTGCGCTGCGTTGCTTTGACGCATGCGCGTTAATCACGTCCGGCATCCCTCCGTCACGAAAAGAGAAAGACGCAGTGTTGTCTGGGTAACACATCAGCGTGAATTTCGCGCCGGTTGCCATCGGGCCGATCGCAACTAGAAAACTCACTACAGCAACACAACATTATATAACGGTGTTCGCGATTTGCCTCGTTTCGCCCATGCGGTTCAATCTTCAAACAGCCCATTGTTACTACCGCAACGACGTCATCTATACGTTGGCAATTACGGGAAATATGGCACACAAGCTTTCCAATTGTAGTAATTTTCAGTTCATTTATTTAGGGGTTCATTCAACGTCACAGGGCAACGAAAAACATTGTCAAGTGACCCCACTAGCGGACGGTATGCGTCCACTTTATTGCATTTTGAATTTTCTAGACATATTAATTTCGGGCTGCACGCCTGTATCGCAGCCGTTCTTGCGCCACTAATTTTCCCAGCCTCCCGTCTTCGCAGGCTGCAAGTAAAGATGTAAAACAATGGGGTTTTGAGAAGTGTGGGAGGGCCGCTTTAATACATAGCAATATGTTACGTTTGTAAACACGCGTCAAGGCAGGAGAAAATGCAGTAACGCTCAATCATGATTCTTTGTTGGTTCCTTACTGGTGCAATGGAAGTGAAATGGTGTGTTTCCGGGTTCGAGCACCAAGCGAGGTTATTGTCTGCACTGTAGCCGTACATGAAGAGATCCAGTGGGTTTCCCGCGGTGCAAGGATCAACCCAAGAAGCTCTCTCGTGCGTGGGTGGTGTAGGGCAGTTGTTGTTAATCCTGAAACTTACATAGCCATAACGAGTCAATCGGCACGTGTTGCTGTGAGCATGTTGCATGAAGTAAAGAAGGGGCTGTAGCGAAATTCTTCCTAAATATAAATCAGTCGCAGGAGCGTGGTAAGCTAAAACTGTTATAGATCGTGCATTGCAGAGCAGCGAGAAAAAAAGCAGGTCACCAGAGAAAGAATACGAAGAAGCACTGACCGACAACTGGCACTTCGTTTCATGTCGTTCTTAAGAGCGAGAAATATAGACAAAAAATAACACCGACTGTGTGAAGTCTGCACAGTAGAGGCAGTAAAAAAGGTGATGACGTGGAGGAGAAGAAGGTGGAAATTGAGGGAACATAAAACAATTTACGCATATCCCCGAAGTCAATGCTGATGATGTTAACAGTGCATCGATAGTGTTTTTTGTTCGACACAGATGTCTCAGTTTGTTTATAAGTTGTTGGTGTTGCCGCTTTTATGGTGTTGTTATCTCGTGCCAAGGGTCATGTGTTGGGGCATCACTCACTTCACTCACTCCACCCATTCGGCATTCCCCTGAAAAGCCTTGTTGGTTCATCTCACTTGTTTACATAAAAATCAACGCTGGGAGAACCCACAAAATTGAGGATGTTGATGTTACTCACTCTGATCGCATTCACCCACAAAAGGGGTATGCGCCAGGTAGCGGGTGGTGGGATATTTAAGATAAAAGGCTATCCGGTAACCTTAAGGTAGGCGGTGTTTTGGTCTTCTCTATTGTTTGACCTTTGTATTTTGTTCTTTTAAACTTCTGTTAACAATAGCATATGTTTTCACCGATGTTTCTGCAGTTCTTTTATGAGTGCGCACACTGTACGTCGCTGGAGAAAGCTAGATCCAAAAGAGCTTCCCTCTTAAAAAAATATCAAGCGAACGTGGTTGTGCCCTAACTCCAGCGCACCGCTGGTGTGAATGGTTAACTGGGCTTGAGCGAGGCAAGTTAATTGAACCTTCTTCCTTTCGTTTGCAAGTAATGTCTACTATTGTCTGTTTAGCATCAGCTATTGTGCCAATATAGGCCCATAGTATCTGGAGGCTTTTCCGGGCACTCCGACGTGAGATGCTGAAGCGTTGGCTGGTGTGGGTACCATGGACAGAAATCCACAAGGCTTATTATACATTTATGAAGGTAAACGAAGGGCAACAGACTGCGTTAAAATCTACGACACGCGACACATGAGACATCCTTACGCAAAAGCCCAGGATAATTTATCATTTTGTGATGCAGTGTCACAAAGGGTATACGCCAAAGTGAGCGCATTTTTCTGGCATATATTAGGAATAAATCTTTACTCGCTGGTCATGTGGCAGGGAAGAAGCGGGATAGAGACAGGTAGTAGAAGATTGTGCCATCGGTACTAGAAATTACAGAAGGGAGTTATTAGTAGAATTCGCAGAACGCAATAAATTACGGAGTTTGAATACCTTCTACCAAAAACGAGTGAACCATACGTGGACATGGAGGAGCCCTAATGGTGAAAGTAAGAACGAAATAGACCTCGTACTGAGCGCATGTCCAGGCAGCGTGCAGGCTGTGGAAGTGATTGGCAAGGTACGGTGCAGTGGCCATAGAATGGTAAGGTTGTGAATTCGCCTCGACTTAAAGAAAAAACGACAGACACTGATACGCAAGAAGCCAATATATGCGCTAGCGCTGAGAACCTTTTCAGCGTTAGCTCATTGATTCTGCTTAAGTACAGGAATTCAGAGCCTCACTTCAGAACAGATACTCGTCTCTTATCGAGGAAACCGACCTTAGTGTGGGCGCAATAAATGATAATCTGACGAGTATCATTACGGAGTGTGCAGTGAAAGTTGGATGCACGGTAGTTAGACAGGACGCTAGCAAGCTGTCCCAGAAGACAAATAACATAATTAACTAACGTCAAAGCACGAAAGCTCAAACAGAACGGACAGAATAGAACTGTGAGACCTTTAGAATTTCATTAATAAGTGTAACGTATACGATGTAAGAATGTATAACACAGAGAGAAGTGAACATGCTCTAAAGAACAGAAGAACCAGCGTCAGAGAGGTGAAAAGAAAACTTTTGATAAGCGAAAACCAGATGTATGCACTGTAAGGGACAAGCAAGGCAAAGCAACTACCAATATTGATAGGATAGTTAAAGTAGCGGAGGAGTTTTACAGAGATCTGTACAGTGGCCGGGACAACCTCGATCACAATGCAAGAACAAGCAACAATTGACCACATACGTAGTATCAATCAGGTCATCGAGAAATGCTCAGAATACACCCAACCACTATATATAGCCTTGAAGGAGTACGACACGACATTTGAGTCGGTGCAGATATCAGCACTCATGCAGACACTGCGGAATCGGGGTGTTGACGAAGCACATATAAAAATGAAGAAATACACTTAAGATCAACTGCCCCAACTGCTCCATGAAAAAAAAAAAAGGCGACAGAATACTAATAAACCAATTCGCAGATCCCGCATACAGTGGGGATCGATGATATGCGAAGCACGAATCAGAAAGGTTGATATATAACTTTAAAATCAGCCCAACGTTATGAGGTGGACGTAAAGGATTTATTGATACGTGAGGTTTAACGTCCCAAAACTACCATATGACTATGAGACATGCCGTAGGGGAGGGCTCCGGAAATGTCGACCACCTGGGGTCTTCAACGGGACCCGAATCTGAGCACACAGACCTTCAACATTTCCGCCTCCATCTGAAATGCAGCCGCCGCAGCCAGGATTTGATCCCGCGACCTGCGGGTCAGCAGCCGTGTACCTTAGCCGCTCGACATCCGCGGCGGGGTGGACCGACAACTGGCACTGGCGGGGTGGACGTAAAGGATGCTGTATATGACTTTCGTGCGATGATTATAATTTATGGATGTGTCGTTCACCTTTATTATTTATTCACGTCACGTGATACCAAATTTAGTATATGTGGAGCTAGCGAAATGACCACGAGCACGCTATGAGCGTGGTATGTTGTCATTTTCTTACATGACACGCGTGTCAGGATTATCATGTTTGCACTACTCTTATAGTTTCGTCATCCATTGACGTCACGTAAAACCAAATGAGGTATATTTGGAGCCAGCAAAACGGCCGTGAGCACATCATGAAAAGCGCAATATACTCCACTGTAGCGCTGACGCGCGCGCACGCTGGGCACAGCGACGCTACGTTAGCAAAACGCGAGCACTCTATAGTCTGCACGCCAGGCGCAACCAGCGTCCATCGGCGCGGCTCACGGCAACCGGCGCGAAATGAGGCATGCTCCATTTCGCGCCGATGCATTATATTGACAACATTCCGTCTCCCTCTTTTCGTGACAGAGGAACGCCGGACGCTCTGAAACGCGCATGCGTCAAAGCAACGCCGCGCGGCGCTTGCCTGCGAGTATACGGCAGGACCAGTGCCTGGCGGCGATCGCCGGCGTGACGCGACGAAATCAACGCCGGTGAGCACGCGCACCGCGTCACATTGAAATGTATTGGCGCCTTGACTGTGGCATCTAGTCATGTTCTCACATGACACGCATCTCATGATTATCATGTTTGCAACAGTCGCATACCTTCGTCATCCATTAGCGTCACGTAATACCAAATTTGGCAAATGTAGAGCTAGCGGAACGGCCGCGAGCGCATCATGCGTGTGGCATGTATTCATGTTGTTACATGACACGCATGCCGTGATTATCATATTTGTATGTGTAGTTTACCTATGTAGTCCGTTCGCGTCACGTAATACCGAGTTTAGTACATGTGAAGCTATCGAAGCGGACGCGAGCGCATCATGAGCGTAGCATGTAGTCATGTTGTTACATGACACGCATCTCATGTTTATCATGTTTGCACTGGTATCATACCTTCGTCATCCATTAAGGTCCCGTAATACCGGCAAACTTTGTGTAAGTGAAGCTAGCAAAACGGCCGCCAGCGCCTTATGAGCGCGGCATGTAGTCATGTTGTTACATGACATGAAACTCATGGTTATCATGTTTGAACCAGTCACATACCTTCGTCATCCACTCACGTACCGTAATACCAAATTTGGTATATGTGACGCTAGCGAAACGGCCGCCAGCACATCATGAGCGGGGCATGTAGTGATGCTGTTACATGACACGCATGTCATGATTTTCATGTCAGGGTCTGTCGCTTGTATTCGCCATGTACTCGTGTCATACCATACCAGTTTTGCAACATATTGACGCAAGAGAATCGCAGTATTCAAACTACGCGTGCTAGTTCGTGCGTCCCCAAGAGACCAGTGGCCCGATCATGAGACAAGAAAAGGCCGTGACGGCGCACGTCTCCTCAGCACGGTGTTTTGACGAAAAAGAAGGCTTCTCGATGGCTTCTCGCAGATTGATTCCTTTTTGCTCATTGCCTGTTGGAAACGCTGCTACATTTTCCTTTACTTTTCGGGCGCAAGTTAGCCCAAATAAACAGTTATTCTTACACCATTTGGATTGTGCATAATATCATGTGAATAAAACCACCACAAGTGCGGCAAAACCATGATATGTAAATCATGACATTTATGACATACATATCACGATTTTCATCGCAGGACTAGTCAAATATGTTCTTCATACAGACATGTTATGCCATACCAAGTTTGGTATCGATACCATTATTGAAACGGCCAGGAGAGCTAAAAGTCATAGGCGGCTTGATAGATAGATAGATCTGCAGGACCAGAACTGCAGGACCATGAAATGTAAATCATGACATTCATCACACACATGTCATGATTTTCATGTTATGACTAGTCAAACGTGTTCTTCATACAGATTGATTGATTGATATGGGGGGGTTTAACGTCCCAAAACCACCATATGATTATGAGAGACGCCGTAGTGGAGGACTCCGGTAATTTCGGCCACCTGGGGTTCTTTAACGTGCACCCAAATCTGAGCACACGGGCCTACAACATTTCCGCCTCCATCGGAAATGCAGCCGCCGCAGCCGGGATTCGTTCCCGCGACCTGCGGGTCAGCAGCCAAGTACCTTAGCCACTAGACCACTGCGGCGGGGCTTCTTCATACAGTCATGTTATGTCATACCAAATTCGGTATTGATACCATTATCAAGGCGGCCTGCAAAGCTAAAAGTCGTAGATAGATAGATAGATAGATAGATAGATAGATAGATAGATAGATAGATAGATAGATAGATAGATAGATAGATAGATAGATAGATAGATAGATAGACAGATAGATAGACAGATAGATAGATAGATAGATAGATAGATAGATAGATAGATAGATAGATAGATAGATAGATAGATAGATAGATAGATAGATAGATAGATAGATAGATAGATAGATAGATAGATAGATAGATAGATAGATAGATAGATAGATAGATAGATAGATAGATAGATAGATAGATAGATAGATACGCGCAAAGTCGCCAAAGTTCGCTAAAAAATGCTTGGCATTAAAAAAAAATTGGCCCGGTATCTACATGTTACACTGCAAATGTCGTCGAAAGACGATAGTCTTGCATCTGGAGAGTGAACAGAACGTTTATTTGATGCTCTGCGCAAGAAAATCGGTAAAAGGTATTCTATAGGTGCTGCGTCAGAGTGCCTCAATAATGCAACGAAGCCGAACGAGCGCGTCGAGTCACATCACACATGAGACATGAGCACTATGTGGCAGTTATCTCGTAAAAAGAAGCGCGTGGCGTGCGCGCCCGTCTTGGAGGCGGTAAGGTGTAGAACGCAAGGCGACGGGTAGGTGCCGCCACCGTGTCGTCTTAGCAAGGCGTTGGAAAAACTTGCCTTTTCGTACAAGCTTTGCATTATCAGCAAAGCGTGATAAACGCTGCGGCCATTAGAATTATTTATGTATGCATTGATTTGTGGGGTTTAACGTCCCAAAACCACCATATGATTATGACAGACGCCGCAGTGGAGGGCTCCGGAAATTTTGACCACCTGGGGTTCTTTAACGTGCACCCATATCTGAGCACACGGGCCTACGACATTTCCGCCTCCATCGGAAATGCTTCCGCCGCAGACGGGATTTGAACCCGCGACCTGCGGGTCAGCAGCCGAGTACCTTAGCCACTAGATCACCGCGGCGAGGCGCATTTATGTACGCATTTTTCCAGTATAAAGGTACACATAAAGAATATTGACGTGTTGTTATGGTGCCTCAGATATGCGCAATAATAGCTTTTTAATTAACAATCGCACAAGTATGAACGCTAAAACTTGTGCAATATTGGTTGGCGCTGCGGATGGGGTCCACCGTTTAGAGTATCGTTTGGTGTCGTTTGGAGTACCGTTAAGGGCGGACAAACCGACAAATGTAAAGAGAGAGAGACAGACGGACAGAGACGCGAAACTTTTAGCGCCAGAGGTCCCCGTGAAAGATTATCGTATTTATTATCATCTTTAAAAAGGTGGGAAACGAGGGGATACCATCTCCCCAATGCTATTTACCACGTGCTTACAGGAGGTATTGAGAGACCGAGAATTGGAAGAGTTAAAATACGAGTTAATAGAGAGTACCTTGGTAACATGCGCTTCGCCGATGATATAGAATTGCTGAGTAACTCAGGTGATCATTAGCGATTCACGATTACTGAACTACATAAGGAGAGCAAAAGGGTTGCTCTAAAAATTAATCTGCATTAAACGAAAGTAACGTACAACCACATAGGAAGACAACAGCGTCTCGAGATCCGTAACAGTGCACTTGATGCTGTAAAGAAGTACGTCTACGACGAGGTACAAGGTAGTAACCTCGGAGCCGAACCACAAGATTCAAGTAATACGAAGAATAAGAATGGGGGAGGTTGGCACTTTCGGCAAGCATTCTCAAATCATGAGCTGCACCTTCCCGGTACTTACATACGGAGCCGAAACTTTGAGGATTACCGCTTAATTTGAAGACGACGCAGTGAGCAATGTAAAGGAAAGTGACAGGCGCCTTCGCTGGATCAAAATACAGTTTTAATCATCATCATCATCATCATCATCATAGGTTTGGCATTAAGGAACAAGAAGAGAGATGAGTGTATCAGGGAATAAACGGGTGATAAGGACAGTCGAGATTAAGAAGAAGAAATGGTCATGGGCAGGGCCCGTAGCATGTAAGCAATATGACCGCTGATCATTTAGGGCAACGATGGACTCCCAGAGAAGGCAAACGCACGAAGTAGAGACAGAGATTTAGGTTGGTAGAGGAGATTTGGAAGTTTGCGGCTATGAAGTAGCGGCTGCAAACACAGGACTCGGTGTACTGGCAGAAGATGGGAAAGACCTTTGTTCCGTAGTGAGCGTAATCAGGCTGATGATGATGATGTTGGTCATCACTTGTTTTGACATTTCTTACCCTGTTTTCTAATGACAAATTATTTAATGTTCCCTCGTCAATCTCGCCCTCATGGGCGTATATGCAGATGCAGATGTTAATTCTAAAAATTTGGGCTCACACTCACAATCAGAGACTGAGTGACGGTTTTAACCTGGCGCAACCCACCATGGGGGATCGGCCATGAAATGAGCACCGCATTGCTATATCGAAAAATTTGTTAATTGTGTGAGAATCTTTATTGATGGATAGTTTTGAAATACCTCAATTATGCACGATGTCTTTGAAATGAAGGACGAAGATCAACGCCAAGCAGGTCCGCGCAGGCACGCGCTGTTGAAGAAGAAGAACAGGTGCACGCTCAAACGTTCACGTTCTCCGCTGCGTCCGCATCGATTCAGCACGAAACCGCAAAATGGTGAGGATCCCTTACAATACAACAGTGGAAGCAAATATCTTGGTTTACGTATTAGCTAAGTAGTCCTCTAGAATGTTAGACTGTGTGGCGCGACTATGGAACCATTCGATATACCTTTAGTGAGCAGCGAAAGGTGCGAAGTTCCACAACTGGGCAACAGAAAGTGTTCCGGCAACTGTGCCCTAATTTTCAGAGGTTCACCCTGGTCAACCCACGCTGATGTGTTTTACGTAGAATCGCTGTAACAAAAAGCATGAAAATATATATGCCGTTTCTACATGAACAGTTATATCGTGATGGGGCATGGAAGCGAATTTCTTGATCGTGATTGACCTTATTGCGCACGTTGCTCAGAGGGGTCCATCACATTTTAGAAATGTGATTGCGATCGTGCTGAATAATGATTAGCCATCCATCGTGTGTCACCAGTACCGGTGCTAATGCTCTTACCCGCGTATTCACAAACGCTCCTCGACTCGGCTTTCACCCTTCACGTTACAGAGTAGAGTTCCTGTATATGCTACCTAGAAACTCTATGACAGAGTTGAGCACTGAGCCGCTGCTCGGCTGAAAATGACACTGCGCTGCTCAAGAATAGCAGGAAATTATCACTGATATGCAGTGACCTGACTTGCCTAGAGATGGCACTCTCATCGGCTTTCTCGATTGAAGGTGGTGCGTTCAGTGAAGGGGCGTTCTAGAATACGACGGTTATAGGTGCGAATAATACAAAGTTTAATAACTGGGCAACAGGAAATGTTCACGTAGCTGCCCACTGAGGATAATGCAAAACAGCGCATTTGTCAGTCGCCTACTGCTCGAGCGAAGCGCACAATAATGCCTTACACTATTCGGTGTTCTATTTCTTTCAAGCAAGCTGAGTAAATGCTGTCTAATTAAAGAACTAAACGTTTCTCTTGTCAGGACGTCTCAGACTACAAGGCGGGAACGCCCCCTCGAGGCCTTCAAGACGTAAGTTCTCAAGTTCCTGTTCTCGAACGTGATAAACGTTTCAGGTTGATTACTTTGAACCGCGCGCTCCGTATGCAGGTATCGATGCTCCAGTCGCAGGAAAATGGCATGCCCTCATCGTCGAGAAATCGCTTCCGCGTTCTGGTGAGTGGCGACTGTGGCGGCATCTGTGCCTCACCCCACAAAACGTGTAATGGTTGGACCTTCCGCCCCCTACCGCCGGGCTTTGTAAGTGTGCTGATGCATCGGCACGGGCGGACTATTCGAATCGCCAAAATGCGCGCACCGTGCGCCGGACGAACCCATTCACAGATATTATCGAATTCGTCAGAATGGTTAAATTTGAAGAAAAATTATCAATACTTGATGGTGTAAGCTATTCGGAAACACCATATGGTGTCTTAGACAGATAAATTACCTCGCATGCGACAGCAAGTATGCGAGATAGAACGCAGCAGAAGCTGTGAGCCTATAATTATATGTTAGCTATAATAAACATAGGCAACATAAAGTGAACATAAATATGGCGAACGGAAGTAAAATGTTTGCGAGTTTAAAGTTTGTCAGGGAGAAAAAAAAGTTCAATTTTTCATTATTTTGCTTGGTTATAGCACGAAACCCATAGACATAATGGGCTATGTCCATTATGTCTATGGACATAGACACCATAGACTGTTGCGATAGGAGCCTCCGAAATCCCGCCGCTGACCTCCACTGTTGAGAAACGGCGGACCGATCCCGCCGAAGCCACCACTGTTGCGAAAGACGGCGACGCCAACACGGCCCCGGAGGCGCCACTGCTTTCAACTCCGCCGGGAAGGTCACCAGCCGTTTGGTAGCGTATGTTTATCAGCTCGCGACTGCTTCTGCGCAGAGCTGATAAGACGAGCGGACGAGACGACGGTGAGTTAAACAAGGTTTATGTACAGCATATTTACAGAGGCGTTACAATTTCGGCACTGGGGCCGACAGAGACTCGAAGAGCCGAGCTCTTCTCTCTAACACATAGTTCAGCCTTTCGCCTAAGACCGCTGACTCACACACATGTCGGCCCTCCGACACGGGGACTCCTCTCCTAGGACCTCCGATCGCGACGCGCCGCAGGGCTTCTTTTATTTACACCGGGTCCACCCAAAATGTCCAATCAGAAGCGCCGCTGGTCGTCCGGGCAGATTCCGCCAATGGGGCCGCCGCGCCATGCGTCAGACCACCTGACACGAGGACGCCGGCTCGCTGTCACGTGCGCAACTGACTCACTGCACGTGGGCCAGAGGAGCGCCGCGCGTGTTCACGCCGTCGAGGTGATCGCGCCAGGCAGACTGCGGGCTGGCCTTGACCCAGATTGCCTTTTTCAGAGGCACGGTCGTTTGACGAGGACTCGCTGGCATAACAGCACCCCCGCCGCCAGACAATGCACCGGAAAGACGAGCTGCTTCCACGGGGCTCGGATGTCAGGTGCGCTCGTTCGCCAGATCCCTCCAGGTTCGCCTCCAGGGCCATGGGGAGACTACAGCTCCAGACTGTTCCGGGAACACATCCCATTTTTGACGACGGATCCCAGCTCCACTGGCTTGTCGCCACAACTTGCTGACCAGCTTCACTCGTCTCTTCTGACCATCTTCGGTTTCAGCACTTGTCGATGGTTCTGCAACTTGCCAAGAACGGATCGACAACAGACAACACACGACACAAGCAAGTGCCCTCGGTCACCCGACAGAACACCAGACAAAGTATAGTACAACATATACCTATCTACGTGTCTATCGGAATTTTGTTCCCTCTACATCAAGAGGCACATGTGGGACAAAAGACCCTTAAAATGACAACTCAATTTTTTTCCCCACGTACAACAACGTAACGGATTAGAATACCACATAAAGTTGGCCCCTTGAGATCACTCTGAAAGAGAGCGCTCAGCCCAGGTCGTGATGAGGTCAAAATTTTGCCCCGAATCGCCAGCAAGAAACCGAAAGGTTGAGAAGGTACTAACTAAACGCACTGCTCAATGCACCTGCATTAACGTTTACCTTTCCTTTTTTTTTTCTTTAGCGAACGTCAAAGTTGCGCTGTGGAGCAACATGCTCCACCTCAGTAACCGGCCACTTTTAGGCACATGCTCCACCTCAGTAACCGGCCACTTTTAGGCGACGATACCTATGCGGCACCAAGAGCGGCTCACACTTTCGACGTTGCACATGGGAACAACGATACGGCTTGCTACGGATTGACTCCTCACCGCTTGGCTCGATATCGTGTTCGATCCCCCTCGTGTTTCCGGGGCGGTCCGAAAACACGTCTCCAAACTCGGAACCAATCTTTCTCCGGTCCTCTTTCTCAGGTCCTCCTTCACTTAAGCTAGGCTCTAGGTTCAACTGTTCCCAGATTACTTCCGATTTCCTTTCGATTATCTCACTAGAACTAAATATTTCTGCTTCCTCTTCCTCTGAAGCATTCAACTGCTGATTTACGACTGCTTTCAAGTTGTAAATTTTGTCCGGCCGCCTTCCTAATTTCACTTCATAATTTGAATCGCAAGGCTTCGATAATACTGTGGCGGGCCCTTCCCAATCCACCTCAAGCTTGTTCCTTTTGGGTGGCTGCAGCCGCATTACCTGATTATCAACTTCAAAAGCGCGCTTCTTCCCCGATTTCTCGTAGTGCTCCTTCGACAGCACTTTTGCCGCGTTTTTCTGGCTTTCCACGAGCGCTTCAATTTGGCTTTCCACTAGCGCTTCAATCGAGAGATCCTCACTCTGCCCTCGAATGAGCGTCTCTCGATCAACTCTCGGCAGCTCGCTCCAACTTTCCGCTACAGGCGAGAGCGTTGCAACCCTCTCGCTCTGACTCAATGGCGCCACGTCGTCTCCCCCAGCGCATACCGCGCCGGCCGCTCCCGCGACGGGCCGCTCGCGTGACTGCTCACATGACTCATGCGGAAAATTTCCTTTCTGGGGTTCCGTCGACCCGCCGACAAGGTCACTTGAGAGTTCACCGCATGGAACCAAGTCAAGCTTCCGCGAAAGCTTTCGCGCTTGCGATCGCGTGGGAGCCATGCACGCTAAGTTGGGGAAGAACGATTTGCCCTGCTCTTTGAGAAGCTGCTCCGAGTTGTTGGAGAAAAGATAAGAAAAACGACCATTCAGCGCGGCAGACACAGCCGCTTCGGTGCAAAGCTTACCGAACGGGCCTTCAATGACAACGGTGGCGATTGGTAAGCGAACACTCTGCTCCTCGGCGACTTGCCTGATCCACGCGCATTCTCCTGTGAAGTCATCCGGAGACACCAATGAAGGATGGACAACGTCCATGGTTGCCGCTGAGTCTCTAAGTGCTCGGCACGTTTTCTCATTCACCCTAATTTCTTGGAGATACGGCTCCAACAACCGAATGTTTTTTTCTGATTCTCGGATCGTTGCGAAAGCAAACTTTTCCTGACAGTTTCTCGCGATGTGCCCTTCCTTTTTGCAGTTGTAGCAGATTAGCGGCTTCCGTTTGTTTTCCGGTTCTAATGCCTGTGTGGTAGAAACCTCACTCGATTTCTTCGCTTCTGTTTGCCCTTCCCCTACACTGTCCTTCGTAAGAGACGGGTCCTTTTTGAAATTACGGTGCGGAACGGGTTTCCGTTGATCAGGTTTCCTTGAAAAGCCCTCTTTTCTTTCATCCTTTTCAACGCGCACTGCCCTGCTATGCAACTTTCGGCGAGTATAATACTCCTCAGCTAACTCTGCTGCCTTGTTTAGCTGTACTTCACCAAGTCTGTCCTGCAGCCAAAGCCTGACATTATCCTCGATGCAGCGGTAGAATTGCTCCAATGCAACGCATTCCACCACTTTATCGCGGTCGTCATAAACACCTTCGCCCTTGAGCCATTCAATTAAATCGGCTTTAAGACGAAACGCGAAGTCAACGTGTGACTCATTCCCCTTTTCAGCATACCGGAACCTTTGCCTGAAAGCCTCGGGTGACAACTTATAACGTCTCAAGAGCATTTCCTTAACCTCGTCATAGCTCTCAAACGCTTCCCTCGACAAGCAAGTTATCGCGTCGGACACTTCGCCGGGAAGAAGAGCTAGCAGGTTCCGCGCCCAAAGAGACTGCTCCAAAGCATTTCGCTCACAGACGTGTTCAAACTTGACGAGATACTTCGCCATGTCCTCGCCTACTACGAACGGTGGCAGTTGGTCCCGAATTCTGAAACCGCTGACCTGAATCGTCGGAGAAGCTACGCTAGGCGCCTGCGAACACTGTAGGATTGCCAATTCTAGTCGTTTCAACTCTAGGCGCTCTTGTCTCTCGGCCTCCTCGCGCTCGCGAGCTTCTCGCCTTTCTTCACGTTCGCGAGCTTCGCGCCTTTCAGCCTCCTCACGTTCGCGAGCTTCTACTTCTCGCCTTTCAGCCTCCTCACGGCGTGCTTTGATATCCACCCAGGCCTCATCGACTTCCTCAGCCGACACTCCCTCATCCTTCATGATCTCAAGGATCGCTTGCTTTCGTTTCGCACGGCCCAAAGTAATGCCGAGTTCCTCACAAATTTCGATGAGTTCCTTCACTTTAAGGTTTTCCATCGTTCACACTAGCCTCTTGCTGTTTCCCCTGTTAAGAATCTACTTGCCGTACCCACTATAAGCCTACTAGCAAGACGCGCAAGCAATTTTTCACACTCCCGTGTTTACCCCCTCCGCATTAACTTTGGTTTCAAAGCGCTTCGACTTGGCTTGAAACGATCAAAGCTCACTTCAATGCTTCACACAGCCCTTCTCTAAACTACTACAACCTGAGCTAGAGTAGTCTGGTGAACTGAGGGGAAAACATCAGGCACTCACCGCATCGATGTCGCTGACGCCGGCCGATCCCACAGCTGCCAACCACTGTTGCGATAGGAGCCTCCGAAATCCCGCCGCTGACCTCCACTGTTGAGAAACGGCGGACCGATCCCGCCGAAGCCACCACTGTTGCGAAAGACGGCGACGCCAACACGGCCCCGGAGGCGCCACTGCTTTCAACTCCGCCGGGAAGGTCACCAGCCGTTTGGTAGCGTATGTTTATCAGCTCGCGACTGCTTCTGCGCAGAGCTGATAAGACGAGCGGACGAGACGACGGTGAGTTAAACAAGGTTTATGTACAGCATATTTACAGAGGCGTTACAATTTCGGCACTGGGGCCGACAGAGACTCGAAGAGCCGAGCTCTTCTCTCTAACACATAGTTCAGCCTTTCGCCTAAGACCGCTGACTCACACACATGTCGGCCCTCCGACACGGGGACTCCTCTCCTAGGACCTCCGATCGCGACGCGCCGCAGGGCTTCTTTTATTTACACCAGGTCCACCCAAAATGTCCAATCAGAAGCGCCGCTGGTCGTCCGGGCAGATTCCGCCAATGGGGCCGCCGCGCCATGCGTCAGACCACCTGACACGAGGACGCCGGTTCGCTGTCACGTGCGCAACTGACTCACTGCACGTGGGCCAGAGGAGCGCCGCGCGTGTTCACGCCGTCGAGGTGATCGCGCCAGGCAGACTGCGGGCTGGCCTTGACCCAGATTGCCTTTTTCAGAGGCACGGTCGTTTGACGAGGACTCGCTGGCATAACAAGACATAATGGGCTAATAGACATAATGTCGGCTATGTTGGCCAAAAGCTTAAATACACTTGCTTATTTTTTTGCCCTCGACGACTTTCTATATCCTTTGCACTGATAACTGAGCGCTAAAATCGTCGATACAATCCTGTAAATATTCCGGTGTTAATACTGCCTATACCCAAAAGCCATATACTCCAAAACACGTACCATCCAAGTTGACCAGTCAAAATTTGACGCAGTCAACGTTTCCCTTTCTCACATTTAGAGACATCCTGCAGTTAATCGAGAAGGCCCAGTACTTCATGTCATTGCTCTGTGCCCTACTATTACTGCCTTCAGTTTGCCTGAGTGTTAAAGGGTTTCGAAACTACTTTGATTTTGAAGACGAGAAAATTGTGAATATCGTAACATCGCTATCCTTCTTACAGACGCTTTTTTCCTCCTCGTCACTTATTTATTCATACAGCGCGCGGACAAAGTCAGCAATGAGCATTGAGCTTATAAAGATTTCGTGTCCTTCGGCTACCCGCAGTTACCTATGCTTGCGGGGTCGAAAACGTAAAACAATTAAATGTTATCACTTGATCGCACGCAATATATCCAAGCGTGGCAAGGAATAACGGGCGCTTGACTGCATGTCAAATCGGGGTAGGGGATAATTCACAACTGATATCCCACTTGTACATACTGAATCGAGAGCTTTTTTTTTTTCCTTATTATGTCACGTGAACAAACTGTTAGCGTCACAAATTTCGCTGAAATGACGGGAAACGGCGGGAGAGAATGACACTCTCGTTCTTTGTCCTCGCACAGGTTATTTAGGGGCCCTTTAAGATGAGATTAGGTTTAAGTTTGGGAACCTTTCAAGTTCATTTGCGTTGAAGGACCAAGCGTAAAATTTATTTCTCTATCTATAACAGATGTCTTTTGACGAGCCACGCACTACTGTTTCGGTCATCGATATTTTTATTCGGGCGCACGTCACATCTCTCCACAGGGCAAGCTTCGACCGAAGCTTCCGGCGATGCTTCACTTCGACAGGGAGCAGCCGCACAAGAGGAAACGAAAGAAGCTGGCCGCCTTTTACGACGTCCACGAGCAGCCAATTATTACGCTGTCCTTGCTTTTGAGCCTACAGGTGAGGCTGGTTGAAGTTTTTAAGTGTTTTTTCATCACATGAGTGTAAAGTTTTCATCACAATTCTGTCTTTTCAATCAAAAGCCGATTTAATACTGTGTACAAATGCATTCAATACGAAATTCAACATGGTCCTCGAGGTCAAAGTGGCCCCGGCAATATGCGCTGGTGCTGACGTAAGAAACTCTGAAGTAAACTCTCCTTCGATTGACACTATTCAGCAAACTGTTATGCCGGTCGTCGCCATTTAGGCTTCGGAATTCATTTCACCACGAGAATCATGTTGCAGCTCATATTCAACGCAGCACTTGGTAAGAAGAGCGTTTATTAGGCAATTAAGTCGATTATGTGTTGGCAGCACAGCTGTGAATACGACCCAGACGATAACAGGAGGCAGACACAAACGAGTGTCGAACATAAGCAAATTAACTAGCTCAAAGTATTATTTAAACACATTATAACTGTCTAGCTGCTTGCGATCAACTGTAGTCGAGCGCACGGTGGCTGATAATTTTCACGTTGCTGAGCAATACGGCCTTTACCACTCATCTACACCTCTGCTTCATTGTATTAGCTCAGCTTCTGAACAGAGACCCTTGCCCAGCCACATTTTCGGATCTTAAATATTGAGATCGGTCCCTCTTTCTGTCAGCATTACATGACTGTACAAGGCTTGGCGGTGCTCCAGCCTAAGGCACTGTCCAAGTTTCTGTGCACGGAAGAGGACAATCCGGCCATCGGCCTGCTAGTGGGCTCCACCTCCTTCATCGCGGGTATCGGCACGCTTGTCCAGACCACCGCTGGAGTCAGGTGGGTGAATACGTGAAAACTACCGGTTTGCTGCTTCTAATCCTCAATTTGTGAGCGTGTTCCCACCTCCTGCAAGGTTCTTTTTGCATCATGGTGCCCGCTATTGTGTGCCCAGCTGCGCGCAATCTTAGAGATTATATGGTTCTGTGGACGTAGTTCACTCAGTCGCCACCTCTCTGTTTTCCCTCGGTGGCGTCAGTGGCGTCGCCACGGAAGTAAAGTTACGTGTGGTTAGCAGTAGCAAGGCTATTCCTCTTTGAGGCTTGGCGCTACTGGTAGGCTGGTCGTCTCTCATGGAATGTCCGTGGGCACGAGCCCGCATCTCTTTCTCGCGGATTATATGGTGGTGAGTCGAACGCCAAGTATTACACGTATTCGTCCACGTATTTGTAACACTACGCTACAGTGTGAGCGGCGTGCGTTAATTTTATGAGCGACTATTCGTACCTCAAAAATTATGAATTCGATAACAAAAATGTCAACTTCTGCCATGGAAGATATGTATGCCGCAACGGTTGTCGCCCTTGTAGATAAGCAAGTAGAACCGGCGTACCAATAAATCTAGAATAAAAGGGGGAAAATAATAAGGCACCCAAACAATACTTAGTGGTCATTATGAAGAAACTGTAGAAGCGAATAGCACAAGAAAGGCGCAGGAAAAGCGGAACAAATGTAACGCTACTGCACATGAACCGAACGAATCTTCAGGTAACATAAGCAACATGAAAATAGAGTTAGTTAGATAAACAAGACAATTCATAAGTAATGAGGCTCAGACGACTACTTCATCAGGTGCTGGAATTCAAGAGAGCTATACTGGGGATGAGTATAGAAAATAACATTATAGCGCCCGTTCGCGCCATAGCAGTTCGCACTGAGCGATAGTGTAAATAAAATCGCTCGGATTTGAGACCGGGAAAGACACCGCGGACGGATTGTCTTTGCAGGCTTCCCGTAATCCAAAGCGGTGCCCTTACCATGGCATCACCGGCTGTCGCTGAGCTGAAGTACGACAGCGTCCCGTGTCCGGATAACAGCACATTCGATGACGAGATCTGGACCTCAAGGATTCTCGAAGTATGCCTCTGCTTTTTCTTTTAGAAGGCTTACCTAAGTCGATAATTCCACCATGCTCAGTTAAAAAAAAAAAAGCCATGGAAGTCTCATTCAGTCGGTCAAGAGGAGGTGGTTATACAGAGAAAGCTGTTATGAGATCCCGACAACCGATTTTACAGGCGTTTTGTTCCCCGCCACCGGAGTCCGCAATCGCTATCACGCGAAAACAGGAATAAAAAAATACAAAAAATCTGCGTCGCATTCTACAGAGCCACGCCGGTGTTTGACGGACACTCGTTTGAAAAAAGACCCTATACACAGCAGTCGCCATGCCGGACAAGGAATCGCGTTAATATTTGTATTATAGCGTGGTAGACGAGTGAAAAAATTCCGCCATATCCACGAAGTGAATGATGATGAGTGGGCGAAGCTCCGGAGGTAAACCTGGTAAACCATGAATCCTCTGTACATTTTGTCCACTCGATTTTATTACATCGCTCCCCCTAGCGTACGTCGCCGCACTAAATCGAACGATTGCCTTCAACCAATGACACGCGCCATATGTGACATCATTCCTATTTTATAAGATCTCGCGTCTTTCATCAACTACAAGTACTGCTTTCTAGTTTATAACATCTTGCTTCTTTTCATCATCAGCTACAAGTACCACCATCTAGTAAACACTACAAGAACTAAACGAGAGGTGACTACTGTTGCGCCTTTGTGTAGCGTGGTGCGGACTCGGGCCATCCGAGTCCCCGGAGAGGACGAGTAGAGAAGCCGGAGAAGGAGAAAAAAATGTTTATATACAGTATTTACATGGTAGCGTGGTACAACATGAAAAGAGAATCACACACGAGCGCCTCTGCGCTAGCGTTTTTATACATCGTCCGCCTTCCCAAGATCCCTTGCAAAGATAATTTATGCGCAGGATACTCCAATGAGATCGTCGTCTTCCTCTCCGGCCCCGAAGAGGGAAAGCCAAACACCGCCTCCCTCTGAACCTAGGAAAGGGGGCAAGGCATGCCCAGTTCGCTGTTTGGTGAGGGAGACCCCACGCGCCAGCGTGGCACCACAGTGAGATGACGTGGAATCCCATGCGCAAAGTCGCTCCCTGATGCAGCCAGGCTGACTCAAGCAAGGCAGAATACCCCGTACAGCTGCTGGGTCGACGCTGCTTCGGAGTGTTGCTCTCGGCGGCTGACAAAAGCTTGGCCAACGACTTTTGTGTCAAGAGGAGCCGGCGACGTGGTTTTTCCCGATTGTCCGCGTCCGTCGCCGTCCCGGTGCAGGGTTGACTCATCAACAGCTGCCAGGTGCCAGCAGGCCGCGAAGACCACGTGGAACTTGGGCGAGGCACAACAGCACCCCCGCCGCCAGATGATACATCGGGAGGTCGAGTTGTTCCATGCAGCTCGGCCGGGTCGATGTCGGCGACGTTCCGGCAAGGCTCTTGCTTTCTCGAAGGGCCTGGTCAAACTGGAATGCTCCAAGAGCTGGCCTCTGCGCCCCGCTTCGGTGAAAAGTGGGTGACCAGCTCCAAGAAACGACCTTTGTCAGCCACACACAATGCGACAAGCACCGCGTGCACGCCACTCTCATCGCCAGGCCTCAGATTTTACAAAGCAAACATCTTATCTTAATAACTTAAGCTCAAGGAAACAATGTGCATACCAATCGGGACAAGTGTCCAGTAACTCTTTCATACGTAATTCCATTTGGAATCGAGATAACATTATAATCAAGCTAAACAAGCAAACTGTAGAGCTCGGGACAACGAGGGAGCCAGTAAAAAATTTCTCTATGCCCTCACTGTAACACATTGAAAACAAAAAAAAAAGTACACATAAACTAGGTAAAGGTAAACAAAAAAAATCAAACAAACCTTCCGCGTCTTTTGACGAGTCAAAACGCTCGACTTAGGGCGTCTGCATTTGTATGAAGGCCACCTCTCTTGTAGCGCACCTCGAAATTGTGCTGCTGCAGTGCTATGCTCCATCTGAGCAAACGACCATTCTTAGGTGACATTTGGTGTAACCAGGTTAGTGGAGAGTGATCAGTTTCTATAATAAACTTAGAGCCAGCAACATAGCAGCCTAGTTTTTGTACGGCCCAAACAATGCAAGCACATTCTTTTTCCGAAGTGCTATAAGCCTCTTCCCTGCTGCTCAATTTGCGACTCAAATACAAAACCGGCCGCTCCTCTCCACTCTGGTCCGTCTGACATAGCACTGCTCCTAAACCGCGTTCGCTTGCATCACACTGAATAGTGAAAGGTTTTGCAAAATCCGGTGCCCTCAAGACGGGTTTCTCACTCAATGCGTGCTTCAGCTTCTGAAAAGCGTCTTCCTTTTTAGAGTCCCATTGAATGTTCACAGGTTCGGTCTTGCGTAAACTATCTGTCAAAGGGCTGGCAATCTCGGAGTAATTCGGGACGTAATGCTGATAGTAACCTGTGAGGCCGAGGAATGCTCTCATCTCGGTCTTAGTGCTGGGACGACGATAACCGACCACCGCGGCTACCTTGAGTTCGGACGGTCGACGACGCCCATTTCCTACAATGTGCCCTAAATAGCTTACTTCAGCACAGCCCAAATGACATTTCTCTCTCTTTACCGTAAGACCTGCATTTTTGATCCGTTCCAAAGCCATCCGAAGGTGTTCAACATGGTCTTCCCATTTGTCCGAAAATATCGCCACATCGTCTAGGTAAGGCAGCGCAAATTTCTCGAGCCCGTGGAGAACCTTATCCATCAGGCGGCTGAAACAATACGGCGCGTTCTTGAGCCCAAAGCTCATCATCAAAGGACGAAAAGTGCCCAGGGGTGAGATAAAAGCAGCGTATCGACTCGCGCGCTCTGTCAAAGGGACCTGCCAATACCCCCTAACAAGGTCTAGCGTAGAAATGTATTTCGCCTTAGACACTGTCTCTACCCTCTCTTCAATGTTAGGAATAGGGTAAGTCTGGTCGATTGTTACAGAGTTCAGGCGGCGATAGTCCACGCATGGCCTTGGATCACGGCCCGGAATCTCAACCAAAATCAAAGGCGAGGTGAAATCACTGTCTGCTTCGATGATAACACCTAGGTCGATCATGCGGCGAATTTCGGCCTCTAGTATCTCTCTCTGTCTAGGTGACACCCGATACGGCTTACAGCTGATCGGCTTGTTAACCGTCAGCTCAATGTCGTGCTTAATCACATCCGTTTTGCCTGGCTTCTCGGAGAAAACGGTAGCGAATTCCTGTACTAAAAGCTCTAAATCTTCCTCTTGAGCCTTACTTAGGGTGTTCCCTGTGTCTACCCTATCTGACAATGTGCTGCTGACCGTGCCATCGGAAAGACAAAGGATTTCCGCGCCCTCGTCCTCAGGAACATTGAGTGCAAGGTTTACTACTGCTTTTCGTCGCATGTAGGGTTTCATTAGGTTACTGTGATACACTTTGGGGCATTTCCGGCCCCACTTTACCTCGTAGTTGGTGTCTGAAAGCACTGACATCACTGTCGCTGGTCCCTCCCATTGTACGTCCAGCTTGTTTTTTCTTGAAGGGCACAACAGCATCACCTCATCGCCCACTTTAAAGACTCGCTTTCGAGCTGACTTATCGTAACGGGCCTTGGAAAGCGCCTGTGCTGCGCGCATGTTGCTCTCCACCACTTCGCGTGTAGTCCCCAGTCGCCCCAATAAATCCAGTACATAGGAAACCACATTAGGGTCCTCCCCATATCCAGTCCATGACTCTCGTATCAAGTGCAGCGGACCTCTCAAGTTCCTGCCGTAGACAAGTTCAGCCGGACTAAAACCCGTACTCTCGTGTGGGGCCGACCTCAGAGAAAACATCGCAGCTGGTATACACCCCTCCCAGTCACTTTTATGCTCAAAGCACAAAGCTCGCAAAACGCGTTTCATGACCGAGTGCATGCGTTCCACAGGGTTCGACTGTGGATGGTGAATAGAGCTATGCGCGATTTTTATCCCGCAGCGTTCTAGGAATGTAGTCGTAAGGCAGCTTGTGAACACACTTCCGTTGTCACACTGTATCTCCGAGGGAAAACCCACCCGAGAAAAAATAGACAACAATGCGTCCACCACGCATACTGAACTCAACTCTTTCAGTGCGATTGCCTCCGGGAACTTGGTGGCAACGCACAGCGCGGTCAGGACGTACCGATATCCTGATTTAGATGGAGGCAGAGGCCCCACGATGTCAATCACGAGCCGACGGAAGGGTTCTGTGATTATTGGCACTAGTTTCATTGGTGCCTTCCATTTGTCTGTTGATTTTCCTATCCGCTGACAAGTGTCGCATTCACGGACAAACATCTCTACATCCTTCCAGCACCCGGGCCAGTAGAACTCCTGAGCCAGCTTAGCTTTCGTTTTCTTTATACCTAAGTGGCCCGCCCAGGCGTTGCTGTGGGCCAGGTCGAGAATGTTCCGCCGGTATTTTAGTGGAACTACCACTTGGTTGTAGACCCGCCCTTTAGCGTTCTCATACCTGCGATGCAACACCTCGTTTTGGGTGTAGAACGAAACGTTCTTTCTAGAGTTACCTTCCTTATGTATGGCATCTAGCAGCATAGAGAGTGCGAGATCCGCCTTTTGATCGACCACTAGCGTTGCACGGTCGGTTCTGGCTAGCTGACACCAACTGGTGGACGCGGGTGTTAACACCGAGCCTGTCACCAAGTCCTCGTTTTCGGGCGTTAGAGATATTTCCTCGCTGTTGCCGACCATAGCCCCAGTTTCCGTCTCGACAACTCGCATGGCAGACTCATTTTCCGTCGCAACTACCTCAGGTTTTCCTACACTGCCCTCGGACGTCTGTTCCCCAGAGGGTGCGCTGCTCAGCTGTTGCGTCAGCTCGCGCGCCTTCGAACGGGTAAGGGCCATGCAAGCTATTTCGGTGGCAAATGATTCTCCACGTGTTTTTAACATTTCCTCAGACTTATTTGAAAATAGGTAAGGGAAGTGCTCCGGAAGGTTGGCTGAAATTGCTGCTTCCGTACACAATTGGCCGAAAGGGCCCTCGATTACAACCCTCGCTATCGGTAGGCAGACGCTTTGCTTTTCTGCCACTTGCCGAATCCAGGCACACTCTCCTATATAGTCTTCGGAAGATACGCAACTTGGATGCGCTACATCCATTGTGGCCGCCGAGTCCCTCAATACCCTACACATTCGGCCGTTCACTGAGAGTGTCCTCATGTAAGGCTTCAACAGCTTTAAGCTATCCTCTGACTCCTGAATTGTGGCAAATGCCATGTGCCTCTTACAGCTCCTGGCCATGTGGCCCTTTTCTCCGCAGCTGTAGCAAACAACTGGCTTCCGCGCTTCTAACGCATGCGCTATGTCACCCGGCGCCTTTGAACCTGATGAAGGTGCCGCCTTAGTCCCCTCACTGTCCTTTCCCTGCTGACTGTCTAATAACTTGGAATTCTCGGGTTTCCAGTTATTTCTTGCAAACCTCTTGCGTCCCTGGTTTCCCGACCAGCTTTCTACCTTTTCATTTTTTTCCGAAGTTCGTGGTGTACTGCGGAGACTACGACGTGAGCAGTAATCTTCGGCGAGTTCTGCTGCCCTGTTCATGTCTACGTCTTTCATCCTATCCTGCACCCAAAGCCTTACCTCCTCGGGAATTCCCCGGTAAAACTGCTCAAGTACCATCAACTCAATGACCTTGTCATGGTTGCCATAGACTTGCGCGCTTTTGAGCCATTCTTCAAAGTTGGCTCTAATTTGGTAGGCATAGTCTGAATGAGATTCGTTGCCCCTCTTAGAGTGCCTGAACCGCAGGCGGAAAGCCTCTGTCGATAGGCGACATTTTCGTAGCAATGCAGCCTTTACCCTGTCATACACCTCGGAGTCCTCTTTATTCATTCTTGCGATCACATCGGACACTTCGCCTGGTAGTACGCATATCAGTTTTTGTGGCCAAGTCTCCCTACTAAACCCTGCATTTTCGCATG
The DNA here is from genome assembly GCF_043290135.1 of Rhipicephalus microplus. NCBI lineage: Eukaryota > Metazoa > Arthropoda > Arachnida > Ixodida > Ixodidae > Rhipicephalus > Rhipicephalus microplus. The sequence goes on along the minus strand of NC_134701.1, from coordinate 269,472,572 downwards.
CTCGCTCAAAATGCACGAGGTATAATGCAATGTCGTCACCCGCCTTGAAGGTGTGGATTAGATCCTTTATCTTTGATTCTCCACCCCCTGAATTTCGATTTCCCACGGACATACGAAGCTCCAGTTCTTTCAGACGGATTTCATGTTCTTTATCCTCGCGATCCCTCCTTATTTCCTCCTCTCTCTGTTCACGGGCTAAGCGCTCACGCTCCTCTTTCTTTGCCAAAATGGTTTCTCTGGCCTCAATGGCCTCTTCTAAACTCACTTCCTCTTTTCCCAAGTGCTCCAAAATTTGTTGTTTTCTTTTAACCGAGCCGACCGAAATATTCAGCTCCTGACAAATTTCGAGGAGTTCTTGGACCTTAAACTTCTCCATCTTAGATATGCACACCGTTTCTCTTCTAAGGTAATTTTGCCCACGAGCCACCCAATTCTTGGTCTGCGAATCAAAATTTACCACAATCACCCTACCACGTTACCGACCATCTGCGCTAACGAGTCTGGCGAAAAGAAGAGCAAACACGCGGCACTCACCACTTCGATGCAGCCGACGCAGGCGAATCCCATAAGCTGCCAGCCACTGTTGCGCCTTTGTGTAGCGTGGTGCGGACTCGGGCCATCCGAGTCCCCGGAGAGGACGAGTAGAGAAGCCGGAGAAGGAGAAAAAAATGTTTATATACAGTATTTACATGGTAGCGTGGTACAACATGAAAAGAGAATCACACACGAGCGCCTCTGCGCTAGCGTTTTTATACATCGTCCGCCTTCCCAAGATCCCTTGCAAAGATAATTTATGCGCAGGATACTCCAATGAGATCGTCGTCTTCCTCTCCGGCCCCGAAGAGGGAAAGCCAAACACCGCCTCCCTCTGAACCTAGGAAAGGGGGCAAGGCATGCCCAGTTCGCTGTTTGGTGAGGGAGACCCCACGCGCCAGCGTGGCACCACAGTGAGATGACGTGGAATCCCATGCGCAAAGTCGCTCCCTGATGCAGCCAGGCTGACTCAAGCAAGGCAGAATACCCCGTACAGCTGCTGGGTCGACGCTGCTTCGGAGTGTTGCTCTCGGCGGCTGACAAAAGCTTGGCCAACGACTTTTGTGTCAAGAGGAGCCGGCGACGTGGTTTTTCCCGATTGTCCGCGTCCGTCGCCGTCCCGGTGCAGGGTTGACTCATCAACAGCTGCCAGGTGCCAGCAGGCCGCGAAGACCACGTGGAACTTGGGCGAGGCACAACACTACATACAGGAGACGGTACCGCCATCTAGTGAACTCTGCAAGAACTAAACTAGAGGTGGCTACATACAGGGGACGGTACCGCCATCTAGTGAACACTGCAAGAACTAAACTAGAGGTGGCTACATACAGGCTACAGGGGACGCACAGCCCACGCCCTAAGGAGCTTCGCCCCTAAAAAAAAAAACTAGGCTTCCCGCAATGCCAGTTGCCTAACGGTTGGGTCATTGAATGGTTCCAACCTATGTGCGTAGTAAGAACCACTTTCCTGGTTTTTTAAGCAGAGATAACAACCCGACATCTTGATTTCTATTCACACGTACATGTGCGAAACACTGGTAAGAGCGGACACATATGCAATCTTCAGGTTTCTGACGCTGTCCGTAGGTCTTCTCGGGTCATTTTTTAGTGCTCAAGGTACGCATGTTTTTTGGGACACCTAAGGGACCTGGTGTTGCATTCAAATGCTTGTATAAAAAGACGAATGGCATGCTTTTGTGAGAAGCACGTCTGTCACAGAACGAGCGCTAAACAAGAGCACGCCGCCAATTCCTTGCGACAACGGGCGGCAGAAACGCCGCGAGGTAAAAAGAGAAAAAAAAAGAAAGCAAACATCCAGGGCTCCCGGGCGCGCGCTCTCCCCGCAGAAGCACGGCTTCGCAGACGATCCTCCTCACCCCACATCGGCGGCCCAGCAAGACCGCGATTTTTCGAGAACGAACGGGGCGGGGTCAGACCGAGCTGAGTCATCCGACGCGGAGGGCAGACGAACCGTCTCGTGCCTCTCCCCAGCCTTCGCTGCGTATCGCGCCGACGAAATGACCAGAAATTTCTGGAAGGTGGCGCGGAAGGTATTTAATCGAGCGGCCGAGACGACAGAGAGGAGAAGACGGAACGTTAGCGCCGGAGCGCGTAGGAATTCCGCCGTGTAGTCGGCGAAGGTTCTGCCCGTAGTGACAGAACAGGAGGAGACGGAAGTGAGCGCCAGAGTGCGTAGAGAGTCCGCCGTGTAGTCGGCGAAGTTTTTGGTCCGTAGGGACGGCTCGAGCTACAGGCAAGGGCGTGGGTTTACCGCTATTGAGCGAGGACGCGTGGCAACAGCTGCGTGTGTGAAGCCGACGTGTTCGGGCGAAGAAGTTGAAGTTTGAAGAGTGGCCAATTGAAGACGGGAGGTTTCCTGGAAGAGAAACTTCAGAGAGCTGCGGAACGACAACAACGCTGGACTTTGAGTGAGTGACTCTCGGAAGAGTATCATTCAGACTTTTGTTCCAAGGACTTTGGACTGAATAGGTTTTCTATCTCTTTAGTCCTTAAGTGTCTTGGTTGTTCAATGCATGTGACTGCATCGTAGTGCGTATTGTTGTCTGTGTCCGTTGTTTCAAGTGTGGTTGATTGTACTGTGTAGTACATTGTCTGTTTGGTGACGTATTGTATGTAACTATTGTGGAGTGTGCATACGTGTGTATTGTTTTTGATCTGCCGTTAATGAGAATATAATTTTGTTTGTTTATCATCTCTCGGCTCTGTCTTGTTCTTTGGGCCACAGCCGGCGTCCGCTGGCGCACCAATAAGGACCACTTCTAAATTGTCCACGCTTTCGTGGTGCGGTTCGGGGGGCCGATACTTCGGCTCTTGGAATTAGCCCGGCGATCGCCTCCCTAATAAACGGGACAGGTGTGACAACGTCATCACAAGATTTTTATGCTTCCGTCCATTGTGGAGCTAGTCTTAACCTATACTCGAGTGACGTGGGAAGGAGAGGGGGGCGTATGCAATGACACTTGGCCCCCTCAGTGGAGAACCTTGTGTACGGCTTTGAGGTACATCACTTTTTTTTTGTCTGGAGGTGGCACCTTAGTAAACTATTAACGCTTGCAACGACTGGGGGCGTGGCGATCGAAGATGCAGGCCAGCACAGCCGTGGGTGCTTTGACGGAGCTGTTCATGGGTGGGCTGGGCTTCGTGGGCCTCTTCCATCGCTGGATCACGCCGCTCACCATGACGCCTGCCATCGCGCTCATCGGACTCTCAAACATCTCGGCAGCGACCGAGCCCGCTAGCACGAGCTGGACCATAGCCGCCATGTGAGTCATAGCCCACACGTGCGCACTAACTTTTGCACTCTTAATCAGAATTTTATGCGCAGTGAAACTGCGGTGACGACCAGCAAAAAAAAAAAAAGAACCCATGGGGAGTATGCAATGATGCCCCTTGTGGCCGTCATATTGTTGTATACGAAAAGTGCTGTGAAAGGCGCGCTTTCTTATCTTGATCTGCTTACTCCCAGCACAGCGAAGCTGCCAATTGTACAACAAAATGGCACATAATGATGTCACGTAAATACTGCCCATATAAACATATGTACATATTGTCACGTCATCGTGCCGTTGACGTGGGCAGCAGTCAGCATATTCCAGACTAAGCATTTTGTTTTTGGTGAACTTGGGCCTGTAAAATGAAAATACAACGAGGAAGTGGTTCAAAATTCAAACAGATAGCGACGCGAACAGTCATCAGTCGTCAAGCAATATGATCACTGATCGAGCGTGGCGTCTTGAAAACGGTCATCGAACCTTCGAGCACACTATCGCTTGTGTTCTCGTAAGCTCTCGAATAAAGTTGACCATTCGCGTTCTGAGAGTATCATTAGTAGAATAATTTCAAATAATCGGGAAACTTTTCAAGCATTGCAACGTACTCTGTGCGAAGCGTTGTTAACAGTTCTTGTGAGTGAAACCTAAATACACCTAATTCAACTTCGACAACATCAGTCGACTAATTCGTACGACATCGATCTCAATGCCTTAATTTGATATGATGATACGAATGATATATTACGCTGGTAATCACGTGACCTCTTTTGCAGCACCGCGGCGCTCATTACGCTGTTGTCGCACTACCTGACACCGTGTCGACCATCTTCGGACATGGCGGTCGTGAAGCGGGTCAACGACAGCATAACGTTCTTCTCTATACTTCCGGTAAGGCCCGACGGTCTTTCAACAGCATGAGCAGCTACTATACTTCTGGTATTGGCTGTAAGCTGACGATGCAAGTGCGTGCTCTTGTTTAAAGCATGGAATGTACATAGATTGCCGTGTTTAGCTGTTAAGAAGCATGCATGACCTATGTGGACGTAGAAAATTACTACGGCCTTGGTTATATTATCACTTAGCAGTAGCACACACCTTGTCGTTTTTCTCCTCAGCTGACGACGCTTTGAAGGAGTGCATATTGATTATCAGTGTTTACTGTGCGCTTAATAATGTCATATCAGCGCGGCATTCGTGCACGATATGCTGAGCCCACGTAAATGTTAACAATTTCAGCTACCACAATGACTAAATCCTGATAATCATGTCAATCGTCGGGATGGAGATGTGCCTAGGAGTCAACGTGGTGGGTCCGCGTCAAACGTTGCCATAGCTTCCATCGCTGCCGAAAACCACCAATAGTTGTTGTACAAGCTTTCATATTTCAACGGACATTAATGACTAAACTACCTCTACAAAAAAGACTAGGATTGGGCTTGTTGGTAAAACATTATGAATGCAGATCAGTGCAACGGACAAAAGGGAACACAGGAGAAGACAAGGACGCTGAGAGCTCTGTGTCCTCTCTTCTGTCTCCTCTCATCGATTGCACTGATTTGCACGAAAAACTCCGCGAAGATGCGTTTAAAGACGATAATCTTTCTTGGGGACCTTCGACGCAAAAAATTTTGGTCTGTTGGTCTATCTGTCTGTGCATTTGTCTGTTTGTCCACCCTTAACGGTATCGGGTACTCTGAACGGCACCAGCTGATACCCCAAACAGCTGACCCCTTCCGCAACACCCACCAATGTTGCTCAAGATTCGCCTTTCATACTTGTGCGATTGTCAATAAAAATAAATTATTGCGCATATCTTAGGCACCATAACCATAGGTATATATTCTGTATGTGCGCATTTTACTAGAAATGGTATACTTAAGTAATTCTAAGTACCGTAGCGATTACCACGCTGCACTGGCAATGCAACCCTTGCACGAAAAGGAGAGTGTTTCCAACGCCTTGCTAATACGATACGGTGGTGGCACCTACCCGTCGCCTTGAATTCTCCACCTTATCACCTCTGAGGCAGGGGCGCACGCTCGCCCTTCTCAGAGCCACGCGCGTCGTTTTCCAAGAAAACTGCCAGATAGCGCTCATGTATCACTTGTGACGTGACTTGATGCGCTCGTTCACCACCGCTGTACGCTTGAGGCACTAACGCAGCAAGTCCAGAATACTATTCACTGATTTTCTTGCACAGAACATCAAATGAATGTTTTGCTCACTCTCTTCACACGCAAAACAATCGTCTTTCGCCGACATTTGCAGATTAACATGCAGATACAGGGCCAATATTTTTTTCCTGTTTTACCTATTCTAATGATGAGGAGATCGATCAGCTATGCTGTTTCTTTTTCTTTTTTAACTAGTATTAGCAACCTAGAAGGAAAGAGTAGAAAACGATAAAAATATAATAATAATTGTAGAGCTTTTACGTCCCAAAACCACAATATGAAGGACGCCGTAGCGGAATACTCCAGAAGTTTCGACTAAACCTAAGTACACTGGCCTATTGCATTTTCGCCACCTTCAAAAATGCAGACGATGCTGCCAGGATTCGATCCAGTGCCTTCAGGTCAGCAGTCCTAGCATTGTACCACTCGACCATTGCGGTGGGTAACAGAATTTCGACAATACTATAGTACCGCAAGACTAACGGCCTCGATTGCATGCAGTTTCATGGGTAGATGTATGCGGAGGTCCTAGCTAAGTTACGCCGCTGTCTTTTCGTTCTCGGTTTTTGTTATATTGCAAAAAGAAAGCAAGGTACGGTTTCAATAACGTATCTCGGTCTTCGCAGATCTTCGTCACCGTAACCATCGTGTGGCTGGTGTGCCACATTTTGACGGTGCACAACCTTTTCCCCCAAGATCACGCAGGCCGCACAGACCAGATAGCCAGCATCATAAGAAATACGACGTGGTTCCGGGTGCCGTATCCATGTGAGTGAAGGGAGGCTGAACTGTGCAGACAATGCACGAGACACGCCTCGTGATTGTTCGTGTGGAAGCTTGATGAAAGCCGATACGACGCTTGGTGGAGAATACATTGAGATCAAACCACCGACTTGCAAAACTTCATGTACGCGTCATCGTGAAGTTGAGTTCTGCACAGCCAACATGCCATGGATCTTTAGTGCTAACCTTAGCTCAAGAAGCTGGGAAGTGGTGTTGCTGCGTTATACATGGAGTGATACTTTGGGCTTGTGCATGCTACGCTCGAATTAAGCATTCTATTATGAAAATACTAGAATTAATCACATCTAGTTGATTCTACCACTAAACTATCGACCTGAGACTGCCGAAAGAGCGAAGAAACTTGAAATCAATACAACAGGCGTTGGAACAGAAAAAGATAAGTACTATGATGAAAAAAAAAAGTTCAAATTAAAGCTATCGTTTTCTTTGTTAGACACAATATTAGTGAGAACAATAATAAGTACTATGACAAGAGGCACGAACTGAACTGCATTGTTTTATTGGCAGCCCGTATAGCATCTATTGCATCATTGATAGCATCAACCAATAAATAAAACATGACGCGTGGTTATTTTCGAATAGTCCGACAGTGTGAACAAACAGTCCGACAAGAAGGTACTATGCTTTCAGCAAATGCGAACTAATGGGCGCACATCCACACACGAGGTGTTTCATTCGCTTCTCAGGCATTTTCTGACAAGTATTATTCGAGGCTTAAACAAAACTTCCCACAACGTTTTTTTTTTTTTTCATCGAACTATACTTTGCGCACTCACTGCCAATGCTGTATTGTGCTTTTTGAGGACTACAGGCCTATACGTGACCACCTTTAACTTTTGTGTAGTGCCACCGCTGCATAGGCACCAGCCGATTGACTGACAATCCTCCTTTTTTTGTTTTTTCTCCCTCTCTTTTTCTTCTCTTGCCTCTCTCTTTCATCTCTATGCCCCCTTCCTATTCCCCCAGCGTAGGGTAGCAAACCGAGCATGTGCCTGGTTAACCTCCCTGCCTTCCTTTTTGTTGTTTATTCCTCCCTCCTCACTGCCAATGCTTGCTGCAGTCCAATGGGGCACGCCTACGGCCCACTGGGAACCCATGGTGGCCATGGGTTTCGTGAGCCTCATCAGTATGATGGAGACGGTGTGCGACTACTACGCGTACGCCGTGGTCGCCGGCCTGCCTCCGCCTCCGCCACGCGCCCTCAATCGCGGAATCTTCATGGAGGGCGTGGGGTGCCTGTTGGCCGGCTGCTTCGGCTCCGGCATGTTGTGCGGTTCGCAGGACTTGAACCTCGGCCTGATCGCCCTCACCAGGGTACTGAATTTCCCCACGCGTCTTGTGCTGCCTCCTTCGAGACCAAGTGTTGTCCAATGCATCCAGGCTGCATACATTTAGGCATGCCCACGGTTCGCCATTAAATGGGGAGACATGGCATACATGAACAGTGTTGTGCGGATTCAACGTATCAGACGAGTGAGTCAAATATTACGGGGAAAAATAAAAACGTTGAGGACGCTTTACCTTCACGAGTTAAACGTGATTATCGTGGAACCGGGTTGCGTTAGCATCGCCTTCTCAATCGATGGCCTGGCTTCGTTGCACAGTGAACAATGCGTCGCAAGAAAAAGAACGAGACTGCGGCTTATAGTGGCCGTTTCGAACTATCCAAGGTGTCCTCTACGCTATCCTATATAATCCTTCGTTTCGTGGCTTGGCAATGCGTCTGTAAGGCGACACATCACCTGCGCAGGTGCACGCTTTGTTGGTGCTTCTGCTGATAATGATGGTTAAAGGAGTCCTGCCACCAAAATTTTGATCATGACCTATATGTTGTCTGCGTTAATCCTTGTGCATTCTCAGATAAGCAGGCGAATTTTTAGCGAATTTGGTGGAGCACCTAACTTACAAATAAATATTTCTATGAACACGCAAGTAGCTTGAAAGTCGGGCGACACTGGCCCACTTGCCGGCTGTGACGTAACAAACAGTTAGTTGGGCGAGCGTCTGCGTTGAAACGAACGGTATTACATGATCAGCTGCACGTGATATCGAGTTGTTTTAGCTCTCTTTCCCTTGATACTGAAACTTAACGGTGTACTGTGGTCGATGCGTTTGTAAAAGACAACGGCTACTCTCCTTGCCACGTATGACGTCACACGCGTTATGGCGAAATGGCGGTTACCGTTGGTGGGCAGGGCTTGCAGACGGCTCTTTCCAGAGCCTCTTTGGCACTGAAAACAACCAATTTTGACATGTCTGTAAAGGGGTTATATACCCTCTACTTCTGGTTTTCACTGAAAACCACAAATGTTTGGTTGACCATGTCATGTCCACTTCAATTACGGCAGTACGCTATGTAATTGGTGGGCCTCTAAAGCAGCCACATCTTGCGCAATTCACCAGGCTGTTCTACGGGTCTGATACGCATTACTACATGTGTTGAGGAAACAGCTAGCACTACATGGCATTTGCACAGTATTTTTTTCTTCAGCCCCACCGCGGTGGTCTAGTGGCTAAGGTACCTGGCTGATAACCCGCAGGTCGTGGGATGGAATCCCGGCTGCGGCGGCTGCATTTTCGATGGAGGCGAAACTGCTGTAGGCCCGTGGGCTCAGATTTGGGTGGTCCCAGGTGGTCGAAATTTCCGGAGCCCTCCACTGCGGCGTCTCTCATAATCATATGGTGGTTTTGGGATGTTAAACCCCGCATATCAATCAAATCAATCGGATAACGCCAACTTTCTTGCTCCCAACCAATAACGCTGGCACTGGAGTCTGTGCGAAACGCTATTGGTAAACTAGAAAACGGCTGGGCCCTCATGCCGAACGCTGCTTCGCCACGCGGGTGCGCAGTGTGCCAGCCTGCGCGTGGTCCAGGTGGCCGCCGTGATCATGATCGTGTTCGGGCTGATCACCAAGGAGAGCATGTTCATGCTCAGCATACCGACTCCCATCGTCGGCGGGATGCTGCTCGTGCTCCTCTCGACCCTGACGGGCGTGGGCCTGGCGCACCTGCGTTACGTCGACTTGACCTCCTCGCGGAACGTGTTCATCGTGGGCGTCTCCCTCGCCATGGGCCTCGTCATACCCATGCACGTTGGACCCGCAAGCGACTTCGTCATAACCCGTAAGTCATCTTTTCGCCGTGCTTTTTGCAAATGGCCCGCGATAAGAGATAGCCAGCGCTTGAGCTTCGCAAGAGTACGGTACGTGCCACTGTACTATAGGTTACCAGCTGTGGCATTGCTCAAGTGACCTCAAAGGGCTGCATTCGTGGCAAGAGATACCACATATCTATGTCGACAATATGCAAAAGAAACATTTTCAGTCATTTTGCAGAACTACATGTGGTTAAAATGAATACAGACTCCCCCTCTCGGCCCCCACTGGCGCCTTCTACGTCATTTCTTGGTGCACTATTCATTTTTCAATCTGTGAAGGTGTTCAAGAACGGGGCTATGTACTCACAGAACAACTTGTAGCTCTAAGACCGCTTTTTTGTTACTTTGCATGGTGCTGCAGTTACGTTTCATTACAACTTTCGTATAGCTAATAAATGGAAGTAGTAAGTGTCATGGTAGTAAACTTAATAACTGTGTAGTGGCAACCTGTGAGAGGTTGTGAATGGTGCGATAAGCGTTTATTATCCAAAGTTTAGTAGATATCATCATTTCAAAACTGTCGAAAACAAATACAAATACCGTACATGTGAATGACACTTTAGTCATCTTTCTGTAATGAAAATAACACCGAACAAACAAAAAGCAGGTGCATCCAATGTTTGACATTTTCTTTCTGGAGCAAGTATCTTTTTAGTGCATTTTAATATCCCTTCGTTCCTTTATTAGACGCTATATTTCGTTCGAGCGTCCTTTATACAAGTAGCAGTCATCGCAAAGAAGTTTCATTTGTCGTCGTAGTAGAGATGCAGCTCTTCAGCAGGAGCATTGCGGTGCAAACGCGCGTACCTTTGCGGAGAGAAAACTCGCACTGGTAGGCGGCGCAGGCATATGAAGCTATATCAATAGTCATTTGGTTACATATTACTTCTTTACTCACTTCCATTTGTCACACACAAATAAACTTCTTGTTATCTTGATTTATCGCATGAACGTTTATGATACTTGGAAGGGAATTATATTTTTGTACAGGTGTCAGAGTGATCGACAGGGTGATCTACGCGTTCTTCTCAACGGGCTCGGTAATTGGAGGCTTCGTTGGCTGCTTACTGGATCACACTATTCCAGGTAAGAGCTGTTTTAGCTTTCGTAAGGACAACAAAAAAGGAGTGCCACTAATTATAACCTGCTGCTAGTTGTCATGATGATAGCACAGCCATGTACGCTACAGCACGAAATGAGGTGGAAAAAAGAGGGTGAGAAGGCGGGGTCGAGAGTTAAGTGATGTGAAAGGAGGAAAGGGGCGAATATAGAAACTGATAAAGAAAGAAGAAAACTTGATTTGCGTTCGCCGGGTGGTGACGCTTGCTTTCCATCTCCGATGTTTCAGCAGGCTTTAATATTTGTAAAATCTTCTTGGGTGTAATTAATGAATATATGTGTGTACGTGTACAGGTACTGAGGAGGAGAGGGGCATCTTGAAGATGCGCGAGTGCTTCGACGAGGCCGGCGCGCGCGCCATGGTAGCGCGCGATCCTCTTCGCCACTGGCAATACTACAGCGTACCGTGCTTCGAGAAGCTGCTGAAGAAGTTTCCAGTCCTGCGCAAACTTCCCATCATGCCCGAACGAGAGCCGCATGTCTCTTACGTCGAGGACGAGTGAAGCCATACGTGTGGACTCGTCAAGCGAAAAAAAGATTATACAGTGCAATGATTTGATGTACATAACCTCGTGCGTGATATTGTTTGCACACACTTCAGCATGGCTTAAATCCTGGCTTTCGCCGACAGCTGGTACTGAATTTCCAGCTTATCCAGCATTTTATGTCATTTTAAAACAATAGTACCCGTGGTCCTGTTTACGTTCAAAATAATGCGCTCAGTTAAATTGCGTTGGTTAATTTTCTTTTTCTTTGAATTTCTTGCTTATAGAAATAGGATCTCTTTATATACTCAAAATACTGAACTCAGTGTTTTATATTAGTGCAACGAGTAACTTGTTAACTTGTTCCAGATATATAAACGTTCTTGAAATACTGCCATACTCGCAAATAAATCGTGTACTGTTAAAGTCTACCGGAATGTATCTCCAGTGTTAAACGGCACGATTTATCTGCATTGCAGGTTTTGTTTGTTTACAATTACAGCTGTCCGGAATGTTTGCGATTTCCGCCACCTAATAAACGTATTTTGTTTTTCGCCTGTGTTTACGGGTTTGGTTTTTACTCTCACAGCACTCTGTCTGGTTTTTTAGCACTTGTACTGGTACTTTAGCACTTGTACAAATTTGACAGAAAGCCGAAAAGTGAAACGTTGACAGGTAATATCGTCGTATAAACTCACAAAAGCTTTGAAATGGGTTTATGTTTTTGTGTACCTTCTTATTGCTGTAGATTTTGAGACAAACAAGCTAACCCGAGAAAAAAGAGTTCGAAGCTCATGGATACTGAAAGTAGAGCACGTTTTTTTTGTTTAGTGTGCGCCTTCTTGGCGTACGTAACGACGTGGTGGCCGAAAAGAAGAATCCATGTGGTGAGATTTCGCTATGGTATATCAGTAAGCAATAAGATGGGGGTCCTATGCACGTGGTACGCGGACCTCTTGCTAATAGCCCTTCTTACAGATACATTCTTGCTGTGTACGTTTGTAAGATACATGGAAGAGGCCGATATCGAGCAGCTTTTTTTCACGAGGAAGCACAGGCGGCCCCCACCTGGTAAAACGTAACTACGGGACAAAAGCTATTTCAGACATCGGTGTCCAGATTTCTGTCATTCTGGTAATAAGCATTGGTATTTCTCTCGAAAGATGACGTCCAATTCTCAGCAAAAGTGAACCATAATCATATATTGGAAATGTGAAAAGCTGTCTTTCTTTTGGCGACGATAGCTGTAGTTTCGTTCAACTTGTGTATGTTCTCTCGCTAACCATACTCGCTTTTCAGTCTTGCTAAATACATGTCTCTGTGTCTGGGGTCTCATCATCATCATCATCATCATCATCATCATCATCATCATCATCAAGAAGCAGCAAGCAGCAGCTAGAAGTACAATATGTCTCTCCCCGAAAACTATTCAGCTCTCGGGTCTGAAAGTGCAAGTAAATAGTTGTGGCGCTTTTCCCTTTAAATGCCTATGTACATATTTAAAATTTTCATACGAGAGATTCTCCACCAATCCGCAAATGTGGGTACGGGTCATATATGAAGTAACATTGTAATCATCACAACCGTTATGCCCAATGTAGCCGAATGGACTGCAGGGGCATTTCCGCCTGCCCCTGACTGCCAGTAGTCTGCCGGGAGGCAGTCACTGGCCAACGAAAGCGTCACCGATCTGATGCGTTGCGCATAGCCCGAGCTTCGTTGACAAAACATTCATCGTCGACATGACTGATGTGCAGAGCATTGGTGAGGTCGCACCGGGTTCGGGAGAAGCCTCCCTGACGGCAAAAGACGTATTGCCCGGAAAGGCGCTGAACGGGGATGATTCAACCGCGTGCGCGGACAGGCAGCAAACATTCGAGACACGGCGACTGGAGGGGACGTCGATGGAGGGCCTGAGCGGCTGCACATCTTCAGGATTCACTACGCAGACCGACGCATCCGGTTCGTGAGTTCGCAATACCTTGAACAGATTCCGAAGATCCACAGGTCACTCCTGTCGCATTCGTGATCTGGTGACCAACTTTTTAGTCTATTATATACCTTACGAAGAGCTTACTTTAACCTACTCCCCAAGAACCACTTTAGCCGAATGCACACAAGAGAAAGATGCACACACACACACATAGTCCGTTGTCGTCCTTCGCGCCTTTTACCTCGGATTATGCAATGGCAACTCGCCTGCTATAGTCTTTCATCATGGACACTGTGCATGAGGCGTTCAAAATGAATAGATGCAGCCGTCGAGTTATTGTGTTATAGCGTCGAGATGACACTTAACAGAGTACCTGCGTGAAGCACAGCTAAATGCGAAGAGTGTATCGGTTTCAAGTAGCTAAAATGGTGCGTAATTTCAGCAAACTACGAAAAATATCTGTATATATAATTTGTTTTAACTTTCCAGAACCATGGAAACAGACTGATTTTTGTGTAGTTAGTCTCGGGGTGGCTTCATATGAAATTCGTATATTTTTCGGAAGCGACACCTGTTAAGTTGAAAAGTTACACAGAATACTTCCGCAGTTTCCGGGATTTAAGGGTGACTTGTGTTGCAACTTTTTTGCGGCAGTGCCTTATTACAGGTACAGTCATTATAGTTGGTTGACAAGTAGGCACGCTAGAGCTGACTACAAATAGGCGAGCGTTGTCAATGCACAACACAAAATATTGCCAACTCAGCCTTTTCCTTCACTCTACCAGCCACATCGGCCGCATTTTGGCGGAAGTAAAATGGCAGCGGCGCGTGTCCTTATATTTAGGCCTGGCCTCCGAGATGAGCCAGTGGCGCACCACCAGCTAATCTCGGAGGCCATGTGTTAGGTTAGCGGCCCGTGTGCTTACAGTTAGGCCTGGCCTCCAACATGAGCCGGTGGCGCGCCATCGGCTAATCTCGGAGGCCATAATTTAGGTTAGAACCCGAGTTGATCCGAATCGAGAGAGCCTTTCATTACGGCAATTTCTTAATCATATCATGGTTTTGCGGCACAAAATACAACATTTGTATCATCTTTATATCCTACCCCGACCAGAACTGCATTCGGAAGGCAGAAGAGGCAGCCTCGTACCGAAGTCGAGCAGCCGGGCCGTGCCACCGAAGAGCTGTCGGAGCGCCATGTTGCACCTCATCGGTGATGTGGGCATGGCGTCCGCGTCACCGACTAAGTCCCTCGAGCGCCGACCACCCGTCTTCCGGAGTCCAGGAGCCGAGTCGCTGCGCGAATCCAATGATCGCCTGCGCGGTGGCCGAGACGCACCCGTGGCTCACGACGCCCGCACCGGATGCGCCACGAACCTAAAGCTTCTGGCTGAGAACATGGTCAACGAGACCGCGTACGCCCTTCTGTATTTATATATTCTAAGCCCGTTACCAACTCTCGCCTCATCACCTACTGAGCTCTTCAACCTCCCGTCCGTTTTCTGTTTCCTTCCCTAGAGGCCAATTTGAATCTACGGGGATGGAACAAACGAATTATAGATGCAAGCCGAGTGCGGTTCAATGTGATGCCCGAGCGTTAGTATTGTATGTATTTATTGAATACCATGGACGCGTGGTACAAGTTTAGAGCGCTCCGAATGGTACATAAAATGAAAGTAATTTCGACAAAATATTTCGTTATTACAAGATTAGTATATGGAGTTATTTATACGATGTGTGGCGCTACCTTGATATATATAATTTATTTCTTGCCTATCATACAAAAACAATGCTAAAGGGAGGGAGGGTTCGGGATATGTGCGAAAAATGCTTGTTACTTCTTTTTGCAGAGTTAAAGTGAAGGGTGCGGCATATATGCAGGTGTTGGTTATATGCAAGAAAATATACATAGAGGAGTTTATGAATGAACTGCTAGTGCGAAGTTACCTCAAAAAATTTAGGGCTCTGCGTTTTGGGCCGTTTAGGCTCGAGCGGCCGGGTTTTGTCAGTTCTCATAATCTAAGTGAGGAATCAGATCTCGAATTTGTTGAACACAAAACTGACTGTACTTTCCTTCGATCTCACAAGACTATTGATGTTAACTTCCGTTTACTGATACAGAATTGCCCTAAAGGGATGAGGCATCATGATGATGCCGTCCACAGCTGTGACTACATCGTTGCAGGGATCGACATTCTTAAACAGATAGCCTGTTAGAGCGGCGCTGCTAAGCTTTTCCTAATGCCCTTAGTCGTCGATAGAAAACTGTCATTAACATGAACCTGCCCATGGACTCTTTGCGCTCTTCTTTCTTCATCTTCTGCTTCGCTACCTGAACACGTCCACTGATCTGTCCGGCGCAAGATGCGATAATTTCAATTGGTGAGATAACGAGCACAGGGAGAAAGAAAAAAAAACAAAATGAGGTATACCAAGAAAGAGAACAGGGAAAATTCTTGCCGAAAGGAAAAAACTGCTGGACTAGGCGAGATTCGAACCTATGTACGAACGATATCCAGCCGATCGTTGTAACAACTCAGGTATTTAAGCATGCTAGCAGAGAACAGAATCATGATCATTCAATCTTCCAAAGTATGTCACATTTTTTTACCTCATATCTCGTTATTTCAAAGGCAGCATGAAGGACCTTCACCGCCAGTGTGTTCACTAGCCCCAAGCGAAGCTGCAAGTCAAGACGAGGCCGAGCCGCTACCGACCGAGGAACCATTGGATGTAGTGAGCGTCACCCAATCGGCATCACAGATTTCTGAAGGAGGGCCTGTTGTCGTGACTGAAGCGCCTGCGACCGGCTCCTTCGCGCCGCGCCAAACACATTCAGCGTCAGCGTTCGAGATTGACGCGGCAGCCAACGAACCACCACCCCTAGAGACGGTTGTGGTGCAACCTGCCCCGCGCCCTCAAAGCAAGCCTTCTGTGCAGGTATAGTAAAACAGCACATGAAAGAAAGGCATACGCATCAAAAATTGAAACTGAGTACTAAAGAAAAAAAAAAGATGGTTGGTCTCTTCTCCATAAGGATCGCTATAACACGAAAGTAAAACGTGTCCCTATAGAAGTATTCGAATGGCCACTATTCGAAATGCCCACGGCCTATAGACTTCAGAGTCTGCTGTTTTGTGCACATGCATGCAGCGCTGCCTGTCGACGCAGTTTTGAGTAGTGCAAAGCCCCACTCCCTAGCACAGTTTGCTGCGCAACGAGTTGCAACTACAGCGTATGAAACAATGACTGTATTTGTGCATTGAACACATAAAAAAAAGAGCTACGAATTTCTCTCCGCTAGTCGGACGCGTCACCGAACCACCGTGAAGTAAGTGCTTGCAGGTTCACTCACCAGAACGACGGCGAAAACAAGAGCAGAAGCAAAAGCTACGCGCTTTACGAAAAAAAAAAAAGACGCCAGTCGGCGATACTGTTGCGTTGTGAATTGCCATGGACGTAAAGAACTACAGTTTCACTAATTTCCGCTGCTTTCGCGAAGCAGAAAGGCGAGAGCGCTGGATACGCGGCCGTCGTGAACGTGTTGGGTAAGCGAATTACTCGCGTTCTCCACAGCCGGTCGCATGAGAAAGTGTGATAATGTAGGTCTCCTGTTATTGCTTTGAGCTGCCTCGACGGAGAAGCGTAGTAACTTTGATTGTGAAGCTTAACAGAGCCTCTGACCACGGTGTGCGCCGTGCAGCAGTAAACAGGTGACGCGTGCGATAAACATCGCATGCTCCGCGACCACCGATAATTTTTAGTTGTCGCCATCACACAGCACTACACACGTAGGGCTCGGAAGGTTCTAAGTTCCGGCTTTAACTAGGAATGACGATAGTTATAGTGCAAGAACAAAACGACGACACAGAGACAAGAAGGAGACGAAGGACACGAGCGCTAACTTCCAACTGAGTTTATTGCGCAGAGCGTGAAAATATGTAGAGGAGACAGGAACCATGTGACAAAAACCATATGGCACAAAGAGCAAAACACGAGGAAGAGAAAAGAACAACAAAAAAACAAAAACACAGAAAAAAGCAAAGAAAATTCTATAAGGAAACGAAACAGAATAGTAAAGGTAATATAACTACTTGCGCGCACCAAAACCTTCGAATAACCTTAGTTCCTTCTCGAACAGAGACCCGGAGGGCGCAGATGGCACGTGAACAGGTGTCATGCATTAGCAAGCGCTCCGTGTCTCTGTCCGAGAAGGAACTAAGGTTAATCGAAGGTTTTGGTGCGCGCAAGTAGTTATATTACCTTTACTATTCTGTTTCGTTTCCTTATAGAATTTTCTTTGCTTTTTTCTGTGCTTTTGTTTTTTTGTTGTTCTTTTCTCTTCCTCGTGTTTTGCTCTTTGTGCCATATGGTTTTTGTCACATGGTTCCTTTCTCCTCTATATATTTTCACGCTCTGCGCAATAAAATCAGTTGGAAGTTAGCGCTTGTGTCCTTCGTCTCCTTCTTGTCTCTGTGTCGTCGTTTTGTTCTCACGCTATAACTATCGCCATGCCATGTATACCAACTAGCCCAAGCTGTCAACCTTAAACTAGGAAATGGGAACATGTGCGTCAGACAGGTAAGTCGCTGAATTATCTCGACCGGAAGCCACAATCACAACGCATTACTTCAAGTTACCGCTACCAGACGCGGAGAACACCCCTAAAGTGTTTTCTTTTTTTTTCGTTGGTTTCAATTATGGCCGTAGCTATCTCGCAGGCCTCGGTTTTGCTTTCTGTTGTACACCGAGAAAGTGGACACGCAAGTATCCCCTTTTGCAGCATATACAAACGGAAGACAGCCTTCGACAGAACATTCTAGCATGCGTAATAAAACAGTACAACACACAGAAATGGAAAGATAGATGGAGAATGCAACTGCAAAGGCGAAAATTGCGAGGGCTATTCACGTCGGATAAAGCGGGCTTCATGCCACTGATCGTAAGATAGATTGCTCGTGTATGCACTTCATCGCTCTGGCATTATATGCATGCCCAAGTTTAACGCATTTAGGCGTTACAGAACGCACGTCGGAGTGCTTGCCTCGGACTCGATGTGCTTACCTCGGCTCTCTTGCAGTTAAATTGCCAGTTGCGGTACGCCTAATCAACTTAAACAACTTTTTAATTGCACCAAGTTTGTTTTGATGAGCTTCCTACTTTTCTGAAGCGAGGTTGGACTGAAAGAAGGAGTTGCCAGGTCCTTGATATTCAGAAAACCGCACCTGAATACCAAGGAAAGAGGAAGGCTTATTCTGGTTTGCTTGCAGACGGTTCCCTTTGCACTACCCATTTATGGCCGGTGCGTCGATGGGGGCGCTGGTGGCGGCGTTTCTCGCAGCGCCGCCTGGGTAGAGTCGGACGTGTATGGGTGGCGCGCCGTGCAATCCAAGATGGCTGCGGAATCATGATCAACCCGTGAACTCGCACAAGATAGGACGCGCGGGCGTACTCCCGGCGCCGCTTTCACCGGATGAACTCTTGATCGTCAAATGAATGTATATCGAAACAAAGTACTATCCCAATCAATAGGAACTGCTGAATGTTCGCTACCTCAATTCTCGCCGCAGTGCAAGGAGTGGTGAAGTCAGCTGATCGACCATGTATCAACGATGCTTTGCGCAATCCTGTGCATGCTACAGAAAAAAATGCGCGAACCAGAATTCACGTATGAACTGAACCACACTGTGAGATCATTTGTACCGAGCCTGTCTGGTGGATTTGCGGCAGTAGTAGGCCACTAGTGAATAGCACACCGTTGCGGCTGCACAGGAACGAATGTTTAACGATGGTTTGCAAACATATTACGCCGTCGTTACTCGCGCTGCAAGCATCATGTAGCCGCTGCTTCAACTGAACACAAGCATTTAACTTCCCATTAAGTAGCACTTTTGTCACAGCCATAATCAGACTCTAACGTTTCGCAATTCCCTGCACATGAATGTTGCAGCTTTCATCAGCGCGATCGAAACAAAGATATCGAAACAAATGCAAGCGTACGCTTTTCGCAACATAGAAATTGCGAAAATTCGTCTAACAACAGCGTTGTTCAGACGGCACCAGCGAAGTGCAGAAGTTAGCGCGGACTGTAGCCGTATAATTGCATATTTCATTGCTCTAACTATTTCGCTTCGCTGGTCGAGCTCAAACATGTTGGCGGCATGCGGCGCTTTTTAATATCCACTGTAATTGGGATACATTAAAAGCACAAGAAAAAGTATGCTTTTATTTTGAGTTAGCTGAAGGATACTATACAATAAATACAATCAATGTGACTTACAAGCGTGGAAAAACATTAGTGCATGACGGGACGTGAAGTGCAACTCTCTGCTCGTGAGCTAGCAGCTGATCGTACATCGTTGCTGTCACTCTCAGCGCGTTGACAACCATTTGCGCCCAGGGAAAATTCCTCGACGTCAAGACCGTTTCTTTGAACATCACTGCTGAAAGTAATCTGAGGAATTCTCTCCGCCAAACGAGTTCGATAGCACCAACAAGGCGTCATTCACCACGCACACCCACACGGCATTACTCACCACGTTTATCTGGGGGTGCGGACATCTTTTCGCTCCAATACCCGGCAAAAAAGGAATCGCTTGCAGTGTGCTGTCATCTATCAACTAACGTAAAAAACAAGCGACGCAGCGTACAATGAATGCTATGGGATTCATGCACTGCAAAAGCACCAGTGACGAATGCTATGCGCACGTAAAACAAGGCGAGTTTTAACTGAAATGGTCAGACGTTAACATTTACTTTAGATAGTGGCTACAGGAAATCTTGCGAAGCTGACATGTGTACTCTGTGGTCTATATTCGAAAGCGCGAGTTGCCATGTATTCACGAAAACTTTGAGTCTCGCAAGAACGAATCAGATTTATCGTGTCATGGAGGGTCCGGTATATTCACTGATGCAAGAAACATACAAAGCGGTTTGTGTTCGTTTCTTGCTAACACTGTGACTTGCACCACCACAGTGTTAGCACTGTGGCTTGCACCGCCAAACAAGGTAGCATTGTCTACCTACTGATAATCCATGAAAGGACGCTCCTGAATTCCGCTAGGCGGCGCGACAGTCTATGAACATTGCGAATAGAATAATGATAGAAGAACTTGCACAATGTCTAGTGGTGTTTGGCAGATAGCACTGTTTATGCTGATGCTCCCACATGGAGGCTGGTTGGTACACCTGCATTCCGTTGACTAACGGCCTTGGTCAATAATCAGCCCTTTGTGTATAATAAATTGTAATCTTGTTCACTATACCTTTATGGTAGCTCTAGTAGTGAACGCTCAGGGCGTAATAAGAGAAAGTGGTGTGGCAGCCAGAAAAGCGTCGCTGTCTGGACGTAGCAGCGTTCAAGAGTTAATCGCCGAAGCCACGATCAGAACGCATTACTTCAAGTTACTGCTACCAGACGCCAAAAACACACTGCCGAGCAGGAGCACTGTGAAAAGAAAGGGGTAGATATAAAAGGCGCGTTGTAAAGTCAACCGAATGTGTGACCTTGAGGAAGTGGATAGCGTGCCAGGCATTTGTTGTCGTGTACCGAGAGTTCGTAGGTCCAACTCCCATTGATAGAACTTTTTTTTTTGGGCCGTCTCATCATGTGCATTTTTAGACGCCATTTCCGTGACGGAAATACGTCAACGAAGTCTTGCTGGACTCCGGCATCAAACGATTTTATGTAAAAAAACGAAAACATACTCACGGGACCCACTATGTATTCACCGAGATGAGAAGAAAACGAGCCTCCCCCCCACCTTTTTTTTTTTCAGTTAATGTAGGGATCCTTCCCAAGCCCTTGCGAAAGCTTCCA
>NC_134701.1:269129253-269146753 GCF_043290135.1 Rhipicephalus microplus | reverse complement strand
TTTATATTGTCTTTCTTCTTGTACATCATTTTTTTATGGTAAGCAATAGTACAGTTGCCGTTCATAGGATACTATATGTTTTCATGGCCGATCCCCTAGAGTGAGTATGTGCCATAGATTTCAGGCTACAAACAAACAAACAAACAAACAAACAAACAAACAAACAAACAAACAAACAAGACGAAGCTTTGATAATGTGTCATTTGAAGACACACTCGTTCCACGAATCGCAGTGTGTGACGCCTGGTTGCTCGTTTATGTTCTAAAACGCTTTATTACTCATATTAACGTGATTAATTTTCTGACATCAAGCCTGCCTAAGGCCGGTTAAGAAACGAGTTCCTATCGCCGGCGTGTCTCAGTGGCAGAATACTGGGATGGCATGCAGGGGACCCGGGTTAGAATCCTATTGGGTCCTAGGGGTTTCTTTATTTACTCAGTTTCTTTTATTTCTTGCAAAAGTGGTTACGCACGCTGGTAAAGCGGTGGCGGACAACTACGGCGCCGCACGTGAGCCTTGTTCTTATCTTATAACAGCTTTTGCTATAAAACTTCGTCCACTGCGTATTGTTAGCCTAAATATAACCCCACCCCCTACTTAATGCCCCTATAAGAAAGGGGGGCTTTAAAGAAACAAACTGAATTTAAACTGAACTGAACTGAACGATAATAAGTTTGCTAATTCAAGCTGGTTCATCTTTATTTTTGGCCGTTTTCGGTAAGTTTCAATTGTCCCCTGATATTTACCGCGCCAGAGACGCTCGAACAATGCAATATACATTGGTTTGATCGTTTTGAGTTATGCAAATTCCGATAGTCAAGACAGGACGATGTCTCGTCCGATGCTTTTGTCCAACGCAGGCCGCAATTTTTAGGCTTATATGACTTTGTTTAACGCAGCGAGGAAGTCCGGATGTTCGATGGAATCGCTGGGCTGCAGTAATTAGTAGACGTCAGGAGGGCAGGAGAACAACTGAGACGAGGTAGCCAAGTCGTGCGAACCGTTCGCATTCGCGCCGTTGATCTAAAACAACGCGATCACAGAGGAAGGGTTTTGGGTGAGAGAAAACGGGCTCTGTAACATGTGGAAAGGCCCAATTATTCCTCTGCGTCGAGCGTGTTTTCAAGACAGCGCGGGGGCGCACAGCTGCCTGTAATGAGGGTGGTCTAAAGTAGACCTCTCGGAATTAGATGCACGCGCAAGTGACTCTTTTACGCGGAAGCCAAGTTCCTCTGTAAGCCTACTTCTCGGTCGCCGTGTCACTGCTTGCTCACTGGCGAGGAGGAATACAAGGGCAGCGTGCCATGAATTCACTCGTGAAAACGCTTTCTCTTCGATCATAGTACTGTGCAGGGACGCGCAGACTGCAGGGGCCTTATCATCAGTAATCGATGTCCGAGTTCGCAATAGAAACCTGGGGTGGACTGGTTGGTTGACAGCAAAGGAATTTTGTGGCGCAAACAAGACAACGACCAGAAGAGACACTCTGGAACAGGAGGAGCGCTGACTGTGAATTAGATGTTCAAGCAAATGTTGAACGAGATATTCAACTTAAACGTCAATGTGAAATATTGAGTTAGTGATCAGCATGTTTTCGTGTCTCTTTGCGTCCTTGTCTTGCTCACGTTGCGGAGTTCCTTTCCTGAGTGGAAAGTTTTCGGCACTCGTATGCGAACCTGCCCCACAACCCCTGCGTTTGTATACCATTTTGTTTCTTTGTTTTTGAACCTGACTTCATATCTACATATTTTAATCTTGCGAACACCACGTCCCTGTTCAATCGGGTAAGCTTCTGTGTGCGTTTTATTTTTCTCTCCTACTCACGCACCCGCATCGGGACGATGTTCTCTGTGGGGAAGGTAATGTCACGAGCGTGATGGCTTGTATTACGCCGCATCTTTTCTGACAGGATTGTATGTGCCGCTTTCAAAAAGACGATGAAGATGAGCCCTCGGAAGAAGACGAGGCGTTCGCTTTGCCAGAGAAGGAGAAGAAGGAGAAAAAGAAGCTGCACACGCTAACGTTAACGCTAACGCTAACGAAAGGTTCGTGGTGCAAGTAGCTGGTCGTGCTTGCTCTAGAGTTTTGGCCTAAGTTTGTGTAGTTGCTGAGGTTTCTTTGTCTTTGTTAGGCGTTTTCATAGGGCTTTTACAGTTAAGTAAGCGCTTTAAGCGCTGAAAAGAGCACTCAGATGCCGCTTTCTTCACATGGACCAGAGGCTTTCCTCTGGTCTGCTTCTCTTCCGCCACAGGAGATATCAGTGGATCAGTTTTTGCGCAACGGCATCCCCGCAGTTTCTGTTGCCCTCGTCCCTAGCAATGACGGCTTCATTCGGATGAAGAACCCGAAAGTGGTCCAGGCGGAGCTTAGACCTGCGACGTCTCACTTCCACAGCATCACAGAGGTCCGATAGTTTGGCAGAGGCTGTATTCTATGTTTTTCATTTGATTATTTTTGTGTTCAAGACCTACTGAAGTGCTCGAGTTTCGCGACCAATCCGGTGAGCGCATTTATTCTTTCGCATATGGCATGTGTGAAAGGTATTGTTCCCGGCATCGATGTTAACTTGACCCCGTCTGAGGTATTAGAGATGTTTGCCGTGACTGGTGCTATCTCCGTTTATAGGTGTGCGCGACTAGTAGAAAAGCAGAAGATCCCGACTGAGTCGGTAATTGTAACCTTTGCTGGAGCGAATCTCCCAAGCGAAATCAAGGCATGGCCTCTAATATACAGAGTGGAACCGCCATCGCCGCGACCATTTCAGGGTACGAAGTGCTGGCGATACGGTCACACTATTAAAAGATGCAGGCCAGAACTCAGATGCCGGGTGTGTGGTGACAATCACAATACAAATGACTGCAAAGCTAAAGAAAAGAAATGTTGTCTCTGCAACGAACAACACTGTGCAGATAGTCCTGATTGCTCAGCTAAGGCTCGAGAAATACAAATTCTTGAAATTATAGGGCGTAGGCGCTGTTCTCGACGAGAAGCCATAGAGGAAATACAGGCCAGAACTCAGGGCTATGCCAGTGTTGCAGCACGACATATCTCGGATATGAATGGGTCGATTTCCCTGTATATCGCGGAGGTCGTAGAAAAGGCTCTAGAAAAAAGCCATGGAACGACTGGCTTCTAACCTTTTTGATTCTTTATCTCAAATTCTGGCTAACCAAATGACTCGCATATTTGGTACAACGGGAGAGTCAAGCCTAGTATCCCAACATGTTGAGAGTTCACGAACAATAATTGACGGTGAATGCGAAACTGCGCCATCGTATTACCCGTCTGCAGGACCCTCTGCTATAGGCGTCCACAGCCAAAATGAGGAATTTGAAACCGCACCATCCTATTCTCCGTCTGCAGCACCCTCTGCAGTGGATATACAGAGTCAAAGTAAGGACAAAGATGCGGATACAATAGATTCAGATGACATGGATTTGGACCCTAGGTCCCTGAAGCAATCTAGATCCACTCTGTCAAGGAAAACTAACTCACCAAAACAGACAAAGAACAAAAAGTATCTGAAGCAAAAGGAGAACCTTTCAAAGAGAGATCTTTTTGAAAGAAAGCATTCTAGATAAAGCTGTAGCGGAAGCAGCTCTTTCGAAACCATGGGGTCGCTTAAGATTCTCTATCTGAATTACCGATTGAATTATTCTGCATTTACGGACTTGGTATACTTGACTTGTAAATTCGCTCCTGATAATATAGCATTAAAAGAGACATGGCTATCTGTACATAATTTGTTCCAGTTAAATAACTTCCGGTCTTTTCGACTAGACCATCCATCAAGAGGTGGAGGCCCAGCTTTCTTTATGAATAATAGAATTAGTATGAAAGTCAAACGTTCATACAAATATATGTCGCCAGAATGCAAAATTTTGGCAGTAGACATTACATTACTTAACTGCGTTCTTTAACCCTAGTTAATATGTATTTTCCGAATGGAGTTCAAAACACATGAAGTTTGGATCTAGCTACAAGGTCGTGATGTAAGGACAAAGTTTTAGTTGGAGACTTTAATTCCCACCACACGAGTTGGGGTTTTAGAACTGATCCGAGTGGAAAACGCTTGTGGGAGTGGACAATGGCCAATTACCTGACGTGCCTCAACGTCATAACCACACATTTATTCGTAATCACTCCAGGTCGGCCTTAAATTTAAGTTTTGTCAGTTTGGCTATTACTACGTCTTCTTAAACAGCGCTGGACTGTGGCACCAACAGTGACCACTTACCGATAAGTTTTGAAATCTCTTGCCCGACAACTCCATCTTGTTCAAATGTGCGAGTATTTGTAAATTACACTAAATTTAAGAACAATCTGAAGTCAGCATTGGCTTTTCACTCGGAAGAGAGCGATGATACAAAACAACTGAAGATAAACGAAGTCATTAAAAGAGCCTACAAAAGAGCGGAATGTACTGTTGAATCCAAAAAAGGGCATATAGCCGTTGGTGGAATCATGAATGTACAAGAGAGCACCGACGATGCCAGGCAGCTTGGAAGCAGCTCTTACATAATCAATCCCCCCCAAATCTGGGCTGATTATAAATTCATTGCAGTGGGCTTTAAGAGAACGGTAGCTCAAGCTACAGAAGAATATGACAGAAGACATTATGAATACCTGTCGAAACCTAAACACATAAAAGCATTGTTCCGATATATGAGAGCCCGGAAAATCTTACAATCACCAGTTAATGCAGCTTGTGATAATCTGTCGGTGCAAGAAATGACCACAGCCTTAGAGGCAATCGATAAAGGTCTGGAAAGCAGATTTACTTCAGTCGTGCCAAACAACTGGCACAAGTATACGACAAAATCGGACTTTGACGAAGTGACACAGACTGAAATATCCAACGTGATTAAACATTTACCCTCTGCGTCTCTTGGCCCAGATAGAATCACAGTACCCATTATTAAAATTCTGTTCAATTTATCGCCTAGTAACCTCGCCAATGTTATAAACTACTCCTTAAAAAAACTCATGGGTGCCGCAGGATTGGAGGATAGCAAAGGTCATTCCTATACTAAAAAATCCAGGTGTAGGATTAACAGTCGATTATATCAGACCCATCTCTTTAACATCTAACATGGTCAAACTAGTAGAGAGGGTCCTACATGGCCGAGTAAGTATCTGGATGGCAGACAATTTAGTAATAAAACCAAATAAAATCAGCTTTCGTAGTGATTTCTCTATTTGGTGTGCCCATGCTGATTTAGAGAGCCGAATACAGCTCACTCGAAAAAGAAGGCAATACGCTACTTTAGTAACGCTTGACATAGCCAAGGCGTAATACAGTGTGGAGCACTTCATTTTGTTAAATACGCTAAAGATATTGAATTTCCCACAATATTTTAATGAGTGCGTGGCAGAATTTTTAAAATCAAGAGAATCCTACTGCGTCAAGGATGGATGTTCCTCATCTAGATTTAAACAAACGCGCGAAGTTCCCCAAGAAGCAGTCCTATCTCCAGTGTTATTTATTGCTTTAATGAGCACAATCCCAACATACCAAGAAGTTACTGTCTACATTTATGTTGATGACATTGCATTCTTTGTTGCTGACTGTGATATTTACTCACTACAACTTAAATTACAAAAATATATTAACATGGTAGAAATTTGGTTGCAGTTGATTTCATTATCGTGAAATGTCAACAGAAGTGTGCTTTTGGTGTTTCCGCTTTCAGACCCAATTTCAATTTCAATTCTATATAAACAGGAACCCATCCAGCAAGTAGACTCTATAAAATATTTGGGAATCATTTATAAACTTAACTGGAGTCCACATATAGAGTACATAACTACCAAGACACAACGGAGCTCAGGCTTACTGCACAAGCTATGTAACTGGAAATATGGGTTACGGAGACACACCTTGATAATGCTGTACAAGATGTACATGTGCCCCATCATGGAATTCGGATGGATACTATTCTCGGGTGGCCCTGCTTATAAGACAAAACCTCCAGTTGTCTTGGAGCGAGAAGCTCTGCGAATGTGTCTGGAACTCCCTAGGTTTGTGGCTATCAACTTACTGTACCAGGAAGCGCGCCTGCCTACACTACTTTGCCGATTTCGCATTTTGACGGTACAAGCATTTTTAAAATTTTATAGCTTACCGGCAGGAAGATCTCAATATGCTTTTATCACAAACACAGACGCCTTCTTTTTTGCTCATTGGCCACGGTTTCACACATCGCAGATAATGTTTGTACAAAAGAACCTACAAAGTATAAATGTGGACATTACAAATGTAATTGAGACTAATGACTCGAATAGTCATGTTATTATTGAATATGATGATGTTTTCCCCAAAACGCCAAGTTACAATCTCTCAAATTTTTAAATAACGTGTTACTAGATTACTTGTAGCAAGCAGAAACTAAAAATCTAATAGCCACAGATGCTTCAGTAAATAATCAAAAGGCAGGTGTAGGCATTGCCTCTGATTCGCTTGACTGGTCCTTCTCAGTGAGACTGCCTGATTTTACTCCTGTTTTTGAAGCAGAGTTCGTGGCGATTATTTTAGCTCTTCGAAAACTTCCGTCAAATCAAAACAACGCAGTCATAATGACCGATTCCCTTTCAGTTTGTGCAGCTCTGACAGCTTCTGAGAACTCTGGAACTCTAACAACATTCAGAACATTTGTACCACCGCAGTCGGGGCTCTTGAAGTTACTGTGGGTTCCAGGACACTGTGGATTAAGACTAAATGAACTGGCCGATTTCTTAGCACGAGCCGCGCTTGATGGCCCAATTTTCGCCGTACTGCGAGAATTTGAACTTATTAAAGCAATAATATATTGGAAATCAGCAATCTGCACTAATATGATAAAAAAATAAATACATGGACAGAATATAACTACCTCAAGTATCCATGACGACCCCAGTGGAGTCAGTCCAAAAAGCTTGAAGTTTTAATCACAAAAATTTGATGTCCGTGCCCCCCCCCCCCCCCCCGCAGAATCTGTATCTACACAGAGCTGGTCAGACGATATCACCCCTCTGTGCATTCTGCGGAGAAATGGAATCAATTGAACATTATTTTTTGTATTGTCGCCGATACGCTATACTAAGAAAGAGACTTTTAGTTATTCCATTTCTGAAAATCGGAAACTGCACTAAACTTTGGTGCCTCAGTTTTGAGACATTGCCACAGGGATGCTTTCAATGCCGTTTGCGATTATATTCAGGCATCTAAACGTACACCTTTATGGTCTTCAATCAAATAGTTATTATTTATTACACACAAAAATTCTAAATGGTGAGGTGAAGTAAATGCAGCTGAGTAGTAATCACAACACCTGACATCTCAAAGTTTCTCAACTTGGCTTTCCCATTTTTGTTTGCTCTCTTTTTATGTGGTTTTCCTTACATTAGTCGTATTATAATACGAATGCATTACACATAGTTATAATGCTCACAGAAAAAATGCACTACGCTTTCTTGGCCAATCCACCTGAGTAGGCGTGAGCCATGAGTCCAGGAAAACGAACAAACAAACAAACAAACAAACAAACAAACAAACAAACAAACAAACAAACAAACAAACAAACAAACAAACAAACAAACAAACAAACAAACAAGCCAGTTATTACGGGTAACAAACAAACAAACAAGCCAGTGATTGGACTAGCCTGACGTTCTGCTGACTTCCAGTTACAGGTCTCTGTCACATTACATAACGCGACAATATATAGCAGGACATACGGAGGGCATACGCCCAAAAAGCGTTAATGGAAAAAGGGTGCTACACATCGTTGCTAGCAATAGCGCCTAATTTGCGTAGTTTGTTAGTGCTGAGGTCCTGAACAATCCGTGATCTTAATGAGAGCATGAGTAATTCTGTTCTAGTTACACGTGAATAGCTTCGAGAATTCGGTTCCTGTACACTCATTGATTAGACATAAAATAGAAAACAAAGCTAAACGCGTTTATCTTGAAAGGAAAACCATGCCGGCTCAGAGTTTACTGGTTTTGAGATGCCACAGGATCAAATTAATTTTTACTGATTGCATTCACTTTCGACCCATGTCAATTGTACGTAACTAGCCTTACGTAATATCAACCTTCATGGCTTCAAATTCAACAAGTCCAGCACCGCTAACGAGGCCCTGGCGTTCTCAGGCTGCCATTTGTACGCGTACATTGAATGTACGTTGCGCTAGAGAAGTATCTTTCCTTCTTTTGACATATTTAAAAATAAAAGAAAAATAATTGGAGACAGCGATTAATCCGGAAGCGTCATATACGACGTTTCGGCCAGGTAGAATGTCCTAAATGAAGCGTTATCAAATAAATACAAACTGTTTTGTGAATCACCAGCTTGTTTATCTCGTTTATACCAATAACGCAGCTTCAGATGCAATGCACGGTATCCATAGGGTGAACTTGTAAACAAGCCACAAGCTCAATCTCGAGAAAACTAACTGCTGTCATTGGCCTTGCTCGGCCCTGCCAAAACAGAAGTGACGTGAGAAACATTCTGTCGTTTTATCCAGAAATGCAAAACGGGCAAAAAATTACAGTAATGGTAAGCTCCTGAGCTATTCTAGCAACAGTATCTCGCAGAAAGTGCTTGAACGAAGAGGCCTTAAACTGTACGTTGCTTGCGCGTCATACTCTCTTCACTTTAGTCTGCTATGTTCAGGTGTGTGCGCAGCGCCCTCTCTCTAGACATCACCCGCTCCCTTCTTCTTTTCCTCCTTGTTTGTGGTCCTAAATGTTCTCGAGAATCTAAAAAAAAGACAAATAACATCAATGTCATGCGCAAAATCTCTATCTCCAAGAGGTCAACGTATGAGAGATAGAAACCGAGATGAGAGATAGAAACCAAAGAAGAAATGAACGCTCGAAAGGCTTCGCAAGGAATGGTCACAGTAACGTGTGACCTATCATTAGCAAAAACGGTCGGTGAATGGGAAGGAACCCTTACATATTAAATAAAAAAAGAACATGAACTCGCGTTCGTGTTCAGCTCGTTGGTGGAAAGGTAATCTCGTATTGTACTCCACGAAATACTTTTTGTACTGTATAAAGGGCGCGTCGTTGCACTCTAGTATATCAGAAAGATAGCGAGAGGTGTCAGACATGCTGGTAATTTGGTATGGTAATTTTGTTTGAAAAACAAAACAAAACAAGACTACTGTTCACATGAAAAACAAGAAAAAAATTCACCTGCGCTAGAATCGTTCGCGAGCCGCAAATGCTCAAGCAAACACCGATGCTGGACCTGTTATTATGAAAAGAGGCGCGGCCCAGTGACAAAAATTATAATTGAAATCGTGAACGTACACAAATGTAGGCCGAGGTTTCATTCCAATACCAAGTATTGGATGCGCGAGGACGTCCTTATGCCCTGGCTTGCTTAATGATTATCACTTTTGGTGTTTCACCAGTCAAAACCATGATATAATTATAAAGCACACTGTAGCGGAAGGCTCCGGAAATTACAACCTAAATCCAACTATATGGGTGTCTAGCTTTTCACCTCCAGTTAAATACCACCGGTGTGGTGGGAATCAAACTCGTACCCTACCGCTGAGCAGTCGAGCTCCGTAGCCTCTGTGACTCTCTGCGGCTGCTCGTTGGCTTATTTCTTTCATTGTTGTGATTAGCAACATGCAAACACTGCCTGGTAAAACATGCGCAAGCTTAGATAGTTATTCAGTTAGCCAGGAAGGTAGGTAGGCAGGTTGTTTGTGAAATAATTAGTTGGTTAGTTGATTAGTAAGTCAGTCAATCTATACGTCTTATAGTGCTATGAACCGCGGTCAAATATTTTTGTCGCGTGACCCTAGATTTTATCCTCAAGACAAAGCGTTTCGGGCCCAACATTAAAAGGAAATTCACGCATAATAATACACGATGTTAATTTCATTTACTAGAGTGAAACGTACAACAAAATGAGTATATAGACCTCCAAAAATTTGTGTTAACGTTCCTTTAATATACTCGTCCGCGTTCGCACGCTGGTGTTCATGTTGCATGACTATGACGACGGTGACATGAATTAATATGGAGATAGCGCGGCTCGCGATCGCGCTCACCACCTCGTCTCAAATGCTCAAATGTCATTTAGCTCGCGCTCATGCATAATGCAATTGTTAGCCGATTGCATTTGAGAGGGTGTGTAACTGGTAATTTGAAGGTCCCATGGAGGAATCTTGGCGTACAACAACTACGAGTGTGACTTTTAAAGAAGCTTGTGTTTGAGCTAAAGTGCAAACTCACTTCATGAATATGAAATATGTTTTCGAGAGAATGAATCTTTTTAACTAAGAGGGTAACAATGAGCTAAGTGAAAAGCGTTGGAAGCAGATCTCGAGAAGGACAACTTGTAAGTGCATACCTAAGCATTTAAGAATATTTCTCGCTATACTGTTTGCAAAGCAAGCGAGAAAGTTAACAACGTGAAGTCGCCTTATTAGAGCGCACGGCCCTTGCAGTCATAGCTAACGAAGGAAGTTTCGCGATGCGATTGCATAGTAATGCTGCTCTACAAGAACTCAAGTACAGCAGTCGTCACGCCATCATTCGAATGTTGAGTATCACGGAAAATTTTGTTTGCCCTACTATGGGTCTGGTAGAAAAGTATTTTTGAAGCTCTTGAGGTTCGGAATCTGAACTTCCTGGAAATTAAGTATTTGACTCCGCTCGTACTTGTGCAACGTGTTTGAGTTGAAACGTGACTATGGAAGCATGTTTAAAGAGCTGCGCTCTTCATAGCACATTGCAAAATTTCTAACTCTCTAATCACTCTCAACGCGAAGACAAGTTTTCTTGACGGTGTACATAAGACATGAGTTTTGTTTTGTTTGTATCGCTATGTTTTATAGCAACAGCTGAAGCTGTAACGTATTAAATGAGACTGTCATGTTATGGCGAAAGATGTTAGATTACTTACGGTTATGTAAATATCAAAACCATGCTGCAAGTTCACATCTTATTACGTCACAAATTACTCTTTAAATATGGTGAGCGACATGGTGACAATTATATAGGGTGGCAGTAAAGTCAACGCCTATACTTCGTCTCGATTCCTCTAGAAACTGATGTCCACTCTAACTGGGCCTTGTTATGCTTAGTCATGCTTGTATGAACCAAAATCAATCAATGTATTTGCATTTCTTTAGCGCTGCTTTTAAGCAGAACATTTCGATTAAAAATTAGCTCAGGGTTCATTCATGCTTTTCCTCTTACCACTACTGAAGGGAGCTAAAAAATGTAAATATGAAGTGAACTACGTGATTGAAGTGGTAATACCAAAACACCCGTTCCTTTCTGTTTCCGTCAATCGCTCACCTCTTGTGACCTGCAAGTGGTAAACAAGCCCACTAAAATATTGGTAGACCTCACGTAGAGTGGGAATCGATGATATGCGAAGGGTGAAGGAGGAAGCTTGAATTGAAACATTAAAATCAGCAAAATGTTACGAGGTGGATGTAAATTATGCCGTACATGAATTTTATATCATGGTTATCATGTTTGCACCAGTCATATACCTTCATCATCCATTCACGTCAGGTAATACCAAATTTGGTGTATGCGGAGCCAGCGAAACGACCGCGAGCGCATCATGAGCGTGGAATCTTACATGACACGCATGTCATTATTTCCACATGAGGGCCTGTCACTTATGTTCGCCCAGCAGTCATGACATACGATACCGGTTTTGTGAAATGTAATGTGAACGAAACCACCGCAGGAGAAGCAAGACCTTGACATGTAAATCAGGACACTCACGACACACATGTCATAATTTTCATGTTATGACTAGTCACTTACGCTCGTCATACAGTCACGTTATGCTGTACAAATTTTGGTATAAATCTCATTATCCGAACGGACAGGGAAGCTAAAAGTCGTAGGTGGCTAGATAGATTGATAGACAGATATGGTCAAACTCGCCGAAGTTTCTAAGAAATACTTAGCATTTAAAAACCACATTACCTTACCTTCTTACTCACCTTACGATAGAGGGACCCCATATGTAGGCAAACGCAAGCAGGATGCCCCATGATAAGAGGGAACCGATGAAGACGTAGCGATGCTTCCGGTCAAAGAGGTGTGTTGCCCGGGCGACGACGGTGTTGTGACGCGCAGTGCTGTGTGACGCCAGCTTACACTCAAATGGTGACGTGGTCATGACGCAGCTTCACACTACTTCAACCTGCACGGGAGACCCAGAGTCAAGATCAAATGAGGCCCCAATTAATTTGATAGAGTTAGAACTAGCAGCTCTAATAAAAACACTTAGTCGGATGAATAGAGCGTTCCGTTTGTAAACGTCGTTTGCCATTCCGAGGCATCTTTGATTGTGTTGGAGTTTTAAAGCTAGCACGAAGTGCAGCATTCGTATCTGCCTTTTTCGTGATGTGGAGACCATAAACATCCGATCGAATCATGACCACCAACATTACCGGTTCTACGAAATTTTCGCGTATTTTATGCTTTTTAAAGCGTGTTATTGTCGACTGTGCCCTCTGCACTCCAATTCCCATTATGTCCATCGCCTCGCTCCGCAATGTCTCTATCTCTCTCATTGCCTCTCGGTTTTTATCTTTCGCTGAGTTTCTCTCTCTCTTTCTTTCTTTCTCTCTCTCTTTCTTTCTTTATCTCGATGTTCTCTCAAAAAGTACGAGTGTACAGGGGGCCCCGTTAACTAAGCATCAGTTAGTGCGACTGTTCGATAAAGTGGCATGCACCAGAAAGCAACATGCATCGCTAAGAAAGAGCAACTGACTTTTGTACGCGAAAGCGTACCCCCTTGGTTAAATAGGCTACGACGGGGACCAGTATACCTTCTGATTAGTGCATTTCTCCCTGAAAGTTATGAAACAGAGACAATGGACTATACAAACATCTATATATGACGCTCTTTAGCGCTGACGCGGGGTCGCTGATGGCAGCAACCTGACTTGCAGTTATGGGGACGTGCGCTGTAGTGTGTTTTGTCTATATTAGAGATTTTTTTCAGAGCTGATGACATTGGAGAAGTCCTTGGGGTACTGAGTGACATGTAGTGTGGTGACTAAAAAGCAAATAGCTAAGATGTTTGTCGGAGGCAAGTGACTTCTTCAAGCAATACAAACAAAAAAACAGATACTTAAGTTTGCCCATTTTGTCATCTTTGTTACTAGATTCTGACTTGCGGTTAGCTTTAGTCATTCTTAGTTTCACACAGTTGTCAAGTTAACTTGAGTGAACAGTATCATGGCGAAAAAAAAAATTAGCGCTGCTTTGCACTAGTCTTGTCAAGTCTGAAGGAAGTGCGCAGCTGGGCATCATAATCATCATCATCATCATAATCATCATCATCATCATCATCATCATCATCATCATCAGTGGTGGTGGTGGTCTTGTCGTAATCTTCTTGCACTACAGCACACACAACGTTTCACGCCAGGATCACGTTCGCACGACCCCTGGGGAAGCCTATTGAGAACGAAGTCACGTATCGCATACGCCCTTCCTTCTGTGTAACAGCCCGCCGAGCTGCTTACGAGAGACTGAAAACACATTCTTTAGCAAAGAAGTGTGTCCTTGTTCATACACGACAATACCCACAAGGAAAAAAAATGCGTAACGCATTATCCTGAAGGATTTCCTGTCTAATCCCCGTGACCTGGACAGGCTCAATAAGGCTTACGTTTTCAGTCAAGTACGGACAACTAGAAATAATAAGCCCCAGATGAAACAAATAATAAAAAGGCTGCCTGAATCGTAGTTCTTATGACTACAAACGACCTCTTGCAATCTCGGAAAACCGATAATGTTTTTCTCTCTCCCTAACAGTGTAAACAAGGTGGCCAATTTGACGTGCTGGCTATGCTTCATCCCTAGTTTCTAGTTTTTATTTTCGTTTCACGTTTTAGTAGGTCGGCCAGTGTTTTCAGTATCGAATGATCTTTTGATCTCAAGGGAACCGAGATTCAGTTTTGTCACGCTTGCTTTTTTCCCCCTTCAAATGCCCTTAGGCTTGAGCCGTGTTGAGCGGACCGCGTTGTAGAGGTTCGCTTTCTTTGAGAAGTCGCGACTTGTCGCCCTACTTTTCCGTCCTTAAAGGGCTTCAAAGGGTGCATTGCACGGCAGGTCTCTCGTTTTGCTGCTGCTGTTCGTGGAGAAGCTTATCAGTAAGACAGGCCTGCAATAAATGCACTCCGCTGTTGATGTCATGAAAAAGAACAATAATTTAGGACCACAGGACCGGTGTATGTCCGAATGAGCATACGCATTGTTGTGAAAAATAAAGACCAAAAAGTCACCCCTGGAATTTTAAAGAATTGTGTAAACCGTGAAACTAATATTGTGAACTGACACACGGGGGCGCTGAAATAATAAGAAATAAGTGGCACTCGAGTTGGGAGGCAGAATCATTTGGAGAAAACCCAAGGACAAAGGGCGCCATTATTAGCTCTCCCACCGGCTTGCGGGTACAGCGGATATATAAACCAAGAACTTGAAAACACAAGCGTCGCACCGGCACTCGTAGGCAGAGTGGCGTTGGGAATGTTTTAGACGGCTTTAGCTAACCAAGCGATGAACCTAAATATTTAAGGGCACGAATAAAAATGTGTATCTAAGAGAGAGAGAGAGATAAATAGAGAGGAAAGGCAGGGAGGTTAACCAAGCTTGGCTCGGTTGGCTACCCTACACTTGGGGTGGGGGAAAAGGGGAATAATAGAACGAAAAGAGACAGAAAAGAAGAGGAGTAAGAAAGAGAAGCATAAATAGTCAGCTTGAAACTACACAGCACGGCCTCGCACAGTTCTTTCACAAGCGGTCGTGAAGTTTGATGTTCCTTAAAAAGTACAAGAGGACTTTCGTGGCTTTGCGCGTATGGGAAGCCGTCGGCCAAGGTCCCAGGATTTCCTCTTCTGTAAGCGGCCGTGAATCCAGCTGACAGAGCTTGGCCTCCATAATACGTCGTTCGGTCTGGTATGCTGTGTATCTAAGATTGTTTGTTAAAGTCACTTACATAGATTGTAAGTTGAACCCTTATGTAATAACCAATCATTCCTCGTGTAATGTCACTCTCTGTACCAGGTGCACATATAGAGGTGGAATTGTCTTCTGTAGATTTCTTCCAGAGGTTGGCTGTTTTCCGTGTATTTCTTTATTACCTGATTGATAGTATGAATATGTTATATTGTGGAGTAGCCTGTGCGAAATTATGCTTGTTACTTTAATTTGTTGAACTTTAATATCACCTTAATATAATAGGTATTAATTTTGTAATTAGTTTGTAGAGAACAGACAGTAAACTGATCGGCCTGTAATTTCTCAAGTCCTTGATGCATTCTTTCTTGGGAAATAATATGACGTTGGTGTTCTTTAAAGATTTTCCCGGCCACCTTTTTTCACCGTAAATGTTTTTGTTTTTGGTGAAAATAAAGTACTTTGATTGATTGATTCATTGATTGATTGATTCTGGTATACCCTTCCCGTCAAGAGACACTTCGTATATGAGGTGGTCAGTTTTTCTAAAAAAACTTTCTCGGCCATCTTTCAGTAGGTCTGTTGTTAGTTTACCCCCACCAACGGCTTTGCCTCTTTGCATTCCTTCTCGGGCTTTCCTTACTTCTCTTGTCGTTACTTATAGGATGTCGAATTCTTCTGGGCTATTGCTTCTTACAATATCATCCTAATTGTTACGTACAGCTTCGTACAGTTTCGTAGGCTTCTGTACAGCTCATGTAGAACTCCTTCACCACCTCAACTATCCTATCCATATTGGTTATCACATTGCTGTCCTTGTCCCTTTTGCGTACATCCGAACATTGGCTATGCCCAAGTTTGCCTTTGCAGCTTTAAGGCTTCTGCCGCTTTTTACAGCCTACACAATTCTCTCTATATTATACCTTCTGATCTTAGCTACCATGCACCTATTGATTAACTTTGAATGCTCCACTAGCTTTATATGTGTCAGTTGCATTTGAGTCTTTCATTGTTTGTCGCCTCTTAACGATATTTTTCGTCTCCTGGGATAGTTTGCCAGAGTCCTGTCATGTGGCTGTACCTCCGTCTTCCATTGCACGCTGTTTGATGATACTAGTAAGATTGTCGTTCAATGTGTCAACGCTAACGTCGGTTATCTCGTTTATTGCCTCGAATCTATTATGAAGCGAAACTGCGAATTCCCTTACTTTCCCTCACACCGCTAGCTCATTAATTAGCTTCTTGCGTATCAGTATATGGCATTGGTTTTTTTTAAATTATAGGTGAATGCAAGCTCTTACTGTTCTATGGTCACTGCATCGGATCTTGCCAACCACTCCCACATCACGTAAAACGCTTTGGGGTAAGTACGTGCAAAAAGTTGATACAGAACTTTATCATATATACAAAATGACACAAATTCAACGAAAAAGCCAAAGTGAATATGAAAAGCAATCGAACTAGCTTATTGTCCCAGAAGTCTTAAAAAAACTGCTCGTTGAATACACTGCGAACGGACGCATCAGGTGACGTGACAAATATAATAATCAATAAAGTAATCGCAGTACAATAACAAATTGAAGAACGAACACATGATAAGCGTAACATAAATATGCACGGCATTACTTATGAGGATTGCTATATAAAGGACGAAAACAAACAAGTAAGCAATGAAGCAAGCAAGCAAGAAAACAAACAAACAAACGAACAAAATTTTAGAAGAGATAGGCAAAATCTTAACGCCAAAATAAGGCAAGCAAAAACAGGCTAATCTTGTTCCGTGTAAGACGAACGCTTTACGTTGCATTTCATTTTCTTGTGAGTGGATATTTGTGGACCAGAAAGCTCGCTGCATCGACGTACACTTTAAGGCAGCACCAGTCGTCCTCAAAAGGAAGACCATTCGCGCATTCGGCTCTGCGCATTGCCACATGTGGTTGTGGAGCATTCTCTACATAGACGGAGATGCTTTTCACACTACAGTCACGCCACGGGTGAAATCTTTAAAGCATTCAATATTCAGGTAAGACAATCCAAGGCATCAGTCAGCCGTCATTAAACATATTTGGCAAAGAACTGTCACTTAAATATCTGGGTGTCTTTGAAGCAGGTAAAAGATGAGTAGTGCAATATCGGTGTGTGTGGGTGCGAATGTGCGGAACTTGTTCTTGTTGAGTATATAATCACTTTCTGATGTGATTAAGTTCTGTTCAATAGCATAACCAGTGGTGTTATACCATTTATTCTCCGTGTCTCAGTATTTAATCAAGTTTTCGACAATGTTTAGGTGTTCCAAGCGCCTTCATTTATTTCAGAAAAGACAGTACAATATTCGACTACTTGAAATACGCAAGTGAGAAGAAGCCTCCATCTCCCAAGGCACGCGGAAGAGTAGCTTCCTAAGCACTTACAACACTTAGCCCACGTACAGGGTAACGTGAATTGTGTACAGTCACGTTTTTTTTTCTCTTTTTATTTTTTAACCCATCGTTTTCCAACACGAATGTAGGGTAGCAAACTAAGAATAGTCTAGTTAAGGTCCTCGTTTTTCGT